>NC_048576.1:100393360-100530860 GCF_013265735.2 Oncorhynchus mykiss
TCTGTTCCTGGAGAGGTTTCAGGAGGGTATCTGTTCCTGGAGAGGTTTCAGGAGGGTATCTGTTCCTGGAGAGGTTTCAGGAGGGTATCTGTTCCTGGAGAGGTTTCAGGAGGGTATCTGTTCCTGGAGAGGTTTCAGGAGGGTATCTGTTCCTGTAGAGGTTTCAGGAGGGTATCTGTTCCTGTAGAGGTTTCAGGAGGGTATCTGTTCCTGTAGAGGTTTCAGGAGGGTATCTGTTCCTGTAGAGGTTTCAGGAGGGTATCTGTTCCTGTAGAGGTTTCAGGAGGGTATCTGTTCCTGTATAGGTTTCAGGAGGGTATCTGTTCCTGTAGAGGTTTCAGGAGGGTATCTGTTCCTGTAGAGGTTTCAGGAGGGTATCTGTTCCTGTAGAGGTTTCAGGAGGGTATCTGTTCCTGTATAGGTTTCAGGAGGGTATCTGTTCCTGTAGAGGTTTCAGGAGGGTATCTGTTCCTGTAGAGGTTTCAGGAGGGTATCTGTTCCTGTAGAGGTTTCAGGAGGGTATATGTTCCTGGAGAGGTTTCAGGAGGGTATCTGTTCCTGGAGAGGTTTCAGGAGGGTATCTGTTCCTGGAGAGGTTTCAGGAGGGTATCTGTTCCTGTAGAGGTTTCAGGAGGGTATCTGTTCCTGTAGAGGTTTCAGGAGGGTATCTGTTCCTGGAGAGGTTTCAGGAGGGTATCTGTTCCTGTAGAGGTTTCAGGAGGGTATCTGTTCCTGGAGAGGTTTCAGGAGGGAATCAGTTCCTGTAGAGGTTTCAGGAGGGTATCTGTTCCTGTAGAGGTTTCAGGAGGGTATCTGTTCCTGTAGAGGTTTCAGGAGGGTATCTGTTCCTGTAGGTTTCAGGAGGGTATCTGTTCCTGTAGAGGTTTCAGGAGGGTATCTGTTCCTGGAGAGGTTTCAGGAGGGTATCTGTTCCTGTAGAGGTTTCAGGAGGGTATCTGTTCCTGGAGAGGTTTCAGGAGGGTATCTGTTCCTGTAGGTTTCAGGAGGGTATCAGTTCCTGGAGAGGTTTCAGGAGGGTATCTGTTCCTGTAGAGGTTTCAGGAGGGTATCTGTTCCTGTAGAGGTTTCAGGAGGGTATCTGTTCCTGTAGAGGTTTCAGGAGGGTATCTGTTCCTGTAGAGGTTTCAGGAGGGTATCTGTTCCTGTAGGTTTCAGGAGGGTATCTGTTCCTGTAGAGGTTTCAGGAGGGTATCTGTTCCTGGAGAGTTTTCAGGAGGGTATCTGTTCCTGTAGAGGTTTCAGGAGGGTAGCTGTTCCTGTAGAGGTTTCAGGAGGGTAGCTGTTCCTGTAGAGGTTTCAGGAGGGTATCTGTTCCTGGAGAGGTTTCAGGAGGGTATCTGTTCCTGTAGAGGTTTCAGGAGGGTAGCTGTTCCTGTAGAGGTTTCAGGAGGGTATCTGTTCCTGGAGAGGTTTCAGGAGGGTATCTGTTCCTGGAGAGATTTCAGGAGGGTATCTGTTCCTGTAGAGGTTTCAGGAGGGTAGCTGTTCCTGTAGAGGTTTCAGGAGGGTATCTGTTCCTGTAGGTTTCAGGAGGGTATCTGTTCCTGGAGAGGTTTCAGGAGGGTATCTGTTCCTGGAGAGATTTCAGGAGGGTAGCTGTTCCTGTAGAGGTTTCAGGAGGGTATCTGTTCCTGTAGGTTTCAGGAGGGTATCTGTTCCTGGAGAGGTTTTCAGGAGGGTATCTGTTCCTGTAGAGGTTTCAGGAGGGTAGCTGTTCCTGTAGAGGTTTCAGGAGGGTATCTGTTCCTGTAGGTTTCAGGAGGGTATCTGTTCCTGGAGAGGTTTCAGGAGGGTATCTGTTCCTGTAGAGGTTTCAGGAGGGTATCTGTTCCTGTAGAGGTTTCAGGAGGGTATCTGTTCCTGTAGAGGTTTCAGGAGGGTATCTGTTCCTGGAGAGGTTTCAGGAGGGTATCTGTTCCTGGAGAGGTTTCAGGAGGGTATCTGTTCCTGGAGAGGTTTCAGGAGGGTATCTGTTCCTGGAGAGGTTTCAGGAGGGTATCTGTTCCTGGATAGGTTTCAGGAGGGTATCTGTTCCTGTAGAGGTTTCAGGAGGGTATCTGTTCCTGTAGAGGTTTCAGGAGGGTATCTGTTCCTGGATAGGTTTCAGGAGGGTATCTGTTCCTGGAGAGGTTTCAGGAGGGTATCTGTTCCTGGAGAGGTTTCAGGAGGGTATCTGTTCCTGGAGAGGTTTCAGGAGGGTATCTGTTCCTGTAGGTTTCAGGAGGGTATCTGTTCCTGGATAGGTTTCAGGAGGGTATCTGTTCCTGTAGAGGTTTCAGGAGGGTATCTGTTCCTGTAGGTTTCAGGAGGGTATCTGTTCCTGGATAGGTTTCAGGAGGGTATCTGTTCCTGGAGAGGTTTCAGGAGGGTATCTGTTCCTGTAGAGGTTTCAGGAGGGTATCTGTTCCTGTAGAGGTTTCAGGAGGGTATCTGTTCCTGGAGAGGTTTCAGGAGGGTATCTGTTCCTGTAGAGGTTTTCAGGAGGGTATCTGTTCCTGGATAGGTTTCAGGAGGGTATCTGTTCCTGTAGAGGTTTCAGGAGGGTATCTGTTCCTGGAGAGGTTTCAGGAGGGTATCTGTTCCTGTAGAGGTTTCAGGAGGGTATCTGTTCCTGGAGAGGTTTCAGGAGGGTATCTGTTCCTGTAGAGGTTTCAGGAGGGTATCTGTTCCTGTATATGTTTCAGGAGGGTATCTGTTCCTGTATAGGTTTCAGGAGGGTATCTGTTCCTGTAGAGGTTTCAGGAGGGTATCTGTTCCTGTAGGTTTCAGGAGGGTATCTGTTCCTGTAGAGGTTTCAGGAGGGTATCTGTTCCTGTAGAGGTTTCAGGAGGGTATCTGTTCCTGTAGAGGTTTCAGGATGGTATCTGTTCCTGTAGAGGTTTCAGGAGGGTATCTGTTCCTGTAGAGGTTTCAGGAGGGTATCTGTTCCTGGAGAGGTTTCAGGAGGGTATCTGTTCCTGTAGGTTTCAGGAGGGTATCTGTTCCTGGAGAGGTTTCAGGAGGGTATCTGTTCCTGTAGAGGTTTCAGGAGGGTATCTGTTCCTGTAGAGGTTTCAGGAGGGTATCTGTTCCTGTAGGTTTCAGGAGGGTATCTGTTCCTGGAGAGGTTTCAGGAGGGTATCTGTTCCTGTAGAGGTTTCAGGAGGGTATCTGTTCCTGTAGAGGTTTCAGGAGGGTAGCTGTTCCTGTAGAGGTTTCAGGAGGGTATCTGTTCCTGTAGAGGTTTCAGGAGGGTATCTGTTCCTGTATAGGTTTCAGGAGGGTATCTGTTCCTGTAGAGGTTTCAGGAGGGTATCTGTTCCTGTAGAGGTTTCAGGAGGGTATCTGTTCCTGTAGGTTTCAGGAGGGTATCTGTTCCTGTAGAGGTTTCAGGAGGGTATCTGTTCCTGGAGAGGTTTCAGGAGGGTATCTGTTCCTGTAGAGGTTTCAGGAGGGTATCTGTTCCTGTAGAGGTTTCAGGAGGGTATCTGTTCCTGTAGAGGTTTCAGGAGGGTATCTGTTCCTGTAGAGGTTTCAGGAGGGTATCTGTTCCTGGAGAGGTTTCAGGAGGGTATCTGTTCCTGTAGAGGTTTCAGGAGGGTATCTGTTCCTGGAGAGGTTTCAGGAGGGTATCTGTTCCTGTAGGTTTCAGGAGGGTATCTGTTCCTGGAGAGGTTTCAGGAGGGTATCTGTTCCTGTAGAGTTTTTCAGGAGGGTATCTGTTCCTGTAGAGGTTTCAGGAGGGTATCTGTTCCTGGAGAGGTTTCAGGAGGGTATCTGTTCCTGTAGAGGTTTCAGGAGGGTATCTGTTCCTGTAGAGGTTTCAGGAGGGTATCAGTTCCTGGAGAGTTTTCAGGAGGGTATCTGTTCCTGTAGGTTTCAGGAGGGTATCTGTTCCTGTAGAGGTTTCAGGAGGGTATCTGTTCCTGGAGAGGTTTCAGGAGGGTATCTGTTCCTGTAGAGGTTTCAGGAGGGTATCTGTTCCTGGAGAGGTTTCAGGAGGGTATCTGTTCCTGGAGAGGTTTCAGGAGGGTATCTGTTCCTGTAGAGGTTTCAGGAGGGTATCTGTTCCTGTAGAGGTTTCAGGAGGGTATCTGTTCCTGTAGAGGTTTCAGGAGGGTATCTGTTCCTGGAGAGGTTTCAGGAGGGTATCTGTTCCTGTAGAGGTTTTCAGGAGGGTATCTGTTCCTGGATAGGTTTCAGGAGGGTATCTGTTCCTGTAGAGGTTTCAGGAGGGTATCTGTTCCTGGAGAGGTTTCAGGAGGGTATCTGTTCCTGTAGAGGTTTCAGGAGGGTATCTGTTCCTGGAGAGGTTTCAGGAGGGTATCTGTTCCTGTAGAGGTTTCAGGAGGGTATCTGTTCCTGTATATGTTTCAGGAGGGTATCTGTTCCTGTATAGGTTTCAGGAGGGTATCTGTTCCTGTAGAGGTTTCAGGAGGGTATCTGTTCCTGTAGGTTTCAGGAGGGTATCTGTTCCTGTAGAGGTTTCAGGAGGGTATCTGTTCCTGTAGAGGTTTCAGGAGGGTATCTGTTCCTGTAGAGGTTTCAGGAGGGTATCTGTTCCTGTAGAGGTTTCAGGAGGGTATCTGTTCCTGTAGAGGTTTCAGGAGGGTATCTGTTCCTGGAGAGGTTTCAGGAGGGTATCTGTTCCTGTAGGTTTCAGGAGGGTATCTGTTCCTGGAGAGGTTTCAGGAGGGTATCTGTTCCTGTAGAGGTTTCAGGAGGGTATCTGTTCCTGTAGAGGTTTCAGGAGGGTATCTGTTCCTGTAGGTTTCAGGAGGGTATCTGTTCCTGGAGAGGTTTCAGGAGGGTATCTGTTCCTGTAGAGGTTTCAGGAGGGTATCTGTTCCTGTAGAGGTTTCAGGAGGGTAGCTGTTCCTGTAGAGGTTTCAGGAGGGTATCTGTTCCTGTAGAGGTTTCAGGAGGGTATCTGTTCCTGTATAGGTTTCAGGAGGGTATCTGTTCCTGTAGAGGTTTCAGGAGGGTATCTGTTCCTGTAGAGGTTTCAGGAGGGTATCTGTTCCTGTAGGTTTCAGGAGGGTATCTGTTCCTGTAGAGGTTTCAGGAGGGTATCTGTTCCTGGAGAGGTTTCAGGAGGGTATCTGTTCCTGTAGAGGTTTCAGGAGGGTATCTGTTCCTGTAGAGGTTTCAGGAGGGTATCTGTTCCTGTAGAGGTTTCAGGAGGGTATCTGTTCCTGTAGAGGTTTCAGGAGGGTATCTGTTCCTGGAGAGGTTTCAGGAGGGTATCTGTTCCTGTAGAGGTTTCAGGAGGGTATCTGTTCCTGGAGAGGTTTCAGGAGGGTATCTGTTCCTGTAGGTTTCAGGAGGGTATCTGTTCCTGGAGAGGTTTCAGGAGGGTATCTGTTCCTGTAGAGTTTTTCAGGAGGGTATCTGTTCCTGTAGAGGTTTCAGGAGGGTATCTGTTCCTGGAGAGGTTTCAGGAGGGTATCTGTTCCTGTAGAGGTTTCAGGAGGGTATCTGTTCCTGTAGAGGTTTCAGGAGGGTATCAGTTCCTGGAGAGTTTTCAGGAGGGTATCTGTTCCTGTAGGTTTCAGGAGGGTATCTGTTCCTGTAGAGGTTTCAGGAGGGTATCTGTTCCTGGAGAGGTTTCAGGAGGGTATCTGTTCCTGTAGAGGTTTCAGGAGGGTATCTGTTCCTGGAGAGGTTTCAGGAGGGTATCTGTTCCTGGAGAGGTTTCAGGAGGGTATCTGTTCCTGTAGAGGTTTCAGGAGGGTATCTGTTCCTGTAGAGGTTTCAGGAGGGTATCTGTTCCTGGAGAGGTTTCAGGAGGGTATCTGTTCCTGTAGAGGTTTCAGGAGGGTATCTGTTCCTGTAGAGGTTTCAGGAGGGTATCTGTTCCTGGAGAGGTTTCAGGAGGGTATCACTCCAGGAACAGAGTTGGAGAGCCCTGAGATAGACAGATCCTAGATCAGCACTTCTACTCTGAGACTCTTTGTGGATTCGTGCCCTGCTGTCTGAGGGGTTCTCTCTTCTCGTACTGGCCCCTAGTGGTGGTAACTGGAACTGCTATGCAGGTCTTTATATAAGGCTGATGGTACAGTCAAACACTGTAGTGTTTCATATGCTACATCAGTGGGAATCAGTCTTCTACACTAGTTGGTTAGGTTATAGCTTGTATTTGACTCCATTGGGTTAAAATGGTTTAGTTATAATGAAGTGGTGACAGGAATTGTAATATTTCTCTTTATTTTCTCTTTCAGGATACAACCATCCCTCACTCATTAAAGTGATGTCCAACCCCAACAATATGGTAGGGAGGGAGGGAGGGAGGGAGGGAGGTAGGGAGGGGGGAGGGGGGGAGGGGAGGGAGGGAGGGAGGGAGGGAGAGAGGGAGGGAGGGAGGTAGGGGGAGAGGGAGGGAGAGAGGTAGGGAGGGAGGTAGGGGGAGAAAGGGAGAGCGAGGGGGAGAGAGGGAGAGCGAGGGAGGGAGGGAGGGATGTAGGGAGGGAGGGAGATAGAGAGGGAGGGAGGGGGGGAGAGAGGTAGGGAGGGAGGTAGGGGGAGAGAGGGAGAGCGAGGGAGGGAGGGAGGGATGTAGGGAGGTAGGGAGAGAGGTAGGGAGGGAGGGAGGGAGAGAGGTAGGGAGGGAGGTAGGGGGAGAAAGGGAGAGCGAGGGGGAGGGATGTAGGGAGGGAGGGAGAGAGGTAGGGAGAGAGGTAGGGAGAGAGGTAGGGAGGGAGGTAGGGGGAGGGAGGGAGAGAGAGGGAGGGAGGGAGGGAGAGAGAGAGAGGTAGAGAGGGAGGGAGGGAGAGAGAGAGAGAGGGAGAGGGAGGGAGGGAGAGAGGGAGGGAGGGAGGGACGTGGAGGGAGGTAGGAGGAGAGGGAGGGAGGGAGGTAGGAGGAGAGGGAGGGAGGGACGTAGGGGGAGAGAGGGAGGGAGGTAGGGGGAGAAAGGGAGAGCGAGGGGGAGAGAGGGAGAGCGAGGGAGGGAGGGAGGGAGGGAGAGGGAGGGAGCGAGGGAGAGCGAGAGAGGTAGGGGGGAGAGAGAGGGAGAGCGAGGGAGGGAGGGATGTAGGGGGGAGGGAGAGGGAGGGAGGGAGGGAGGGAGGGAGGGAGGGAGGGAGTAAATGCCTTATGTGGGTAAAATGCTGTAACACAGAATATATTTTTAAGAAATATCCGATGATGCTAGTGACTGTTCATTACTGCTTATCACTTTACTTTAATAAAATATTTCAGTTGTTGTGTATGTTACATTAGTTTAATTTGATGACTTTATTGTTTCATTCCAAGTCATCATCTCATCACTATAGAGCTGTTGCCTCTGCTGTCTGACAAAACCACTATTTCAGTAGTCCTTCACAGTAAATAAGGCTTTATGACTGCTGAATACCAACTATCAATCACTCAGACCATGTATTTTCAGGTAGAGATACCTTTGCTGCTCTCTATGAGCTCACAGAGACAAACAAAATGGAATCTCTCAGCACTAACTGGTATTGGAAACCAATCAGAAGACATTGGAGTTGAACATCTCTCCTCAGGTTTATCTGACAGTCCTGCTGAGTTCCCCATGTTTACCTCTTTCTCCTCTCAGAGTGCGTTTGTGAACAGGCCAGCTCTTGGGATCATGCCACCCGAGAACTTTCCGGAAAAGCTGGCAGAAAGCCTTCTCTCAGTGAGTGACACACACACACACACACACAACACACAACACACACAACACAAAACACAACACACACGTTGAATACACTGGATCCTTTAGTGAAAGACCAGAAACTAACTAGTGATGGATACTAGCTGGACCCCATTTAAATAGACCAGAAACTAACTAGTGATGGATACTAGCTGGACCCCATTTAAATAGACCAGAAACTAACTAGTGATGGATACTAGCTTGACCCCATTTAAATAGACCAGAAACTAACTAGTGATGGATACTAGCTGGACCCCATTTAAATAGACCAGAAACTAACTAGTGATGGATTCCAGCTGGACCCCATTTAAATAGACCAGAAACTAACTAGTGATGGATTCTAGCTGGACCCCATTTAAATAGACCAGAAACTAACTAGTGATGGATTCCAGCTGGACCCCACTACTGTAGACTGACTTCCTCCCATTTAAATAGACCAGACACTAACTAGTGATGTGATTCCAGCTGGACCCCACTACTGTAGACTGACTTCCTCTATTTAAATAGACCAGAAACTAACTAGTGATTGATTCTAGCTGGACCCCACTACTGTAGACTGACTTCCTCTATTTAAATAGACCAGAAACTAACTAGTGATGGATTCTAGCTGGACCCCACTACTGTAGACTGACTTCCTCTATTTAAATAGACCAGACACTAACTAGTGATGTGATTCCAGCTGGACCCCACTACTGTAGACTGACTTCCTCTATTTAAATAGACCAGAAACTAACTAGTGATTGATTCTAGCTGGACCCCACTACTGTAGACTGACTTCCTCTATTTAAATAGACCAGAAACTAACTAGTGATGGATTCTAGCTGGACCCCACTACTGTAGACTGACTTCCTCTATTTAAATAGACCAGAAACTAACTAGTGATGGATTCTAGCTGGACCCCACTACTGTAGACTGACTTCCTCTATTTAAATAGACCATAAACTAACTAGTGATGGATTCTAGCTGGACCCCACTACTGTAGACTGACTTCCTCTATTTAAATAGACCAGAAACTAACTAGTGATGGATTCTAGCTGGACCCCACTACTGTAGACTGACTTCCCCCATTTAAATAGACCAGACACTAACTAGTGATGTGATTCCAGCTGGACCCCACTACTGTAGACTGACTTCCTCTATTTAAATAGACCAGAAACTAACTAGTGATGGATTCTAGCTGGACCCCACTACTGTAGACTGACTTCCTCCCATTTAAATAGACCAGACACTAACTAGTGATGGATTCTAGCTGGACCCCACTACTGTAGACTGACTTCCCCCATTTAAATAGACCAGACACTAACTAGTGATGTGATTCCAGCTGGACCCCACTACTGTAGACTGACTTCCTCTATTTAAATAGACCAGACACTAACTAGTGATGTGATTCCAGCTGGACCCCACTACTGTAGACTGACTTCCTCCATTTAAATAGACCAGACACTAACTAGTGATGGATTCTAGCTGGACCCCACTACTGTAGACTGACTTCCCCCATTTAAATAGACCAGACACTAACTAGTGATGTGATTCTAGCTGGACCCCACTACTGTAGACTGACTTCCTCTATTTTGTGGATGGTGCAATCCTTCTGATTGGATACCATCCACAATGCTCCTTCTCTCTCCTCCCCACTTCCCCTCTCCTCTGTCCAGGTTGCTCCTAGTGGTATGAGCCGTGTTCAGACCATGGCCTGTGGATCCTGCTCCAATGAGAATGCATATAAAGCCATGTTCATCTGGTACAGAGTGAGTACACACACTGAGTCTACAAAACATTAAGAACACCTACTCTTTCAATCAAATATATTTCTAAAGCTCTTTTTTTTTTATATCAGCCGATGTCACAAAGTGTTTAAACATGACATAGACTGACCAGGTGTTATACATGACATAGACTGACCAGGTGTTATACATGACATAGACTGACCAGGTGTTATACATGACATAGACTGACCAGGTGTTAAACATGACATAGACTGACCAGGTGTTAAACATGACATAGACTGACCAGGTGTTATACATGACATAGACTGACCAGGTGTTAAACATGACATAGACTGACCAGGTGTTAAACATGACATAGACTGACCAGGTGTTATACATGATATAGATGACATAGACTGACCAGGTGTTATACATGATATAGATGACATAGACTGACCAGGTGTTATACTTGACATAGACTGACCAGGTGTTATACATGACATAGACTGACCAGGTGTTATACATGACATAGACTGACCAGGTGTTAAACATGACATAGACTGACCAGGTGTTATACATGATATAGATGACATAGACTGACCAGGTGTTATACATGACATAGACTGACCAGGTGTTAAACATGACATAGACTGGCCAGGTGTTATACATGATATAGACTGACCAGGTGTTAAACATGACATAGACTGACCAGGTGTTATACATGATATACATGACATAGACTTACCAGGTGTTATACATGACATAGACTGACCAGGTGTTATACATGACATAGACTGACCAGGTGTTATACATGATATAGACTGACCAGGTGTTATACATGATATAGACTGACCAGGTGTTAAACATGACATAGACTGACCAGGTGTTATACATGACAGACTGACCGGGTGTTAAACATGACATAGACTGACCAGGTGTTATACATGGTATAGATGACATAGACTGACCAGGTGTTAAACATGACATAGACTGACCAGGTGTTATACATGACATAGACTGACCAGGTGTTATACATGATATAGATGACATAGACTGACCGGGTGTTAAACATGACATAGACTGACCAGGTGTTATACATGATATAGATGACATAACCTGACCAGGTTACATGACATAGACATACATGACATAGACTGACCAGGTGTTATACGTGACATAGACTGACCAGGTGTTAAACATGACATAGACTGACCAGGTGTTATACATGATATAGATGACATAGACTGACCAGGTGTTATACATGACATAGACTGACCAGCTGTTATACATGATATAGACTGGCCAGGTGTTAAACATGACATAGACTGACCAGGTGTTATACATGATATACATGACATAGACTGACCAGGTGTTATACATGACATAGACTGACCAGGTGTTATACATGATATACATGACATAGACTGACCAGGTGTTATACATGACATAGACTGACCAGGTGTTATACATGACATAGACTGACCAGGTGTTAAACATGACATAGACTGACCAGGTGTTATACATGACATAGACTGACCAGGTGTTATACATGACATAGACTGACCAGGTGTTATACATGACATAGACTGACCAGGTGTTATACATGACATAGACTGACCAGGTGTTAAACATGACATGAACTGACCAGGTGTTATACATGATATAAATGACATAGACTGACCAGCTGTTATACATGATATAGACTGACCAGGTGTTAAACATGACATAGACTGACCAGGTGTTATACATGATATACATGACATAGACTGACCAGGTGTTATACATGACATAGACTGACCAGGTGTTATACATGATATACATGACATAGACTGACCAGGTGTTATACATGACATAGACTGACCAGGTGTTATACATGACATAGACTGACCAGGTGTTAAACATGACATAGACTGACCAGGTGTTATACATGACATAGACTGACCAGGTGTTATACATGACATAGACTGACCAGGTGTTATACATGACATAGACTGACCAGGTGTTATACATGATATTGATGACATAGACTGTTATACATGACATGAACTGACCAGGTGTTATACATGATATAGATGACATAGACTGACCAGGTGTTATACATGACATAAACTGACCAGGTGTTAAACATGACATAGACTGACCAGGTGTTATACATGATATAGACTGACCAGGTGTTAAACATGACATAGACTGACCAGGTGTTATACATGATATAGACTGACCAGGTGTTAAACATGACATAGACTGACCAGGTGTTATACATGATATACATGACATAGACTGAGGTGAATCCAGGTGAAAGATATGATCCCTTATTGATGTCACTTTGTTAAATCCACTTCACTGTAGATGAAGGGGAGGAGACCTGGTTAAAGATGAAGGGGAGGAGACCTGGTTAAAGATGTTTAAGCCTTGAGACAACTGAGACATGGGTTGTCTATGTGTGCTATTCAGAGGGCAAGACAAAATATTCAAGTGTCTTTGAACGGGGTATGGTAGTAGGTGTCAGGCACACCAGTTTGAGTGTCAAGAACTGCAACGCTGCTGGGTTTTTCACACTCCACAGTTTCCTGTGTGTACCAAGAATGGTCCACCACCCAATGGACATCCAGCCAACTGGACACAACTGTGGGAAGCTTTGGAGTCAACATGGGCCAGAATCCATCCCTGTGGAACACTTTCGACACCTTGTAGAGTCCAATGCCCCGACAAATTGACACTTTTCTGAGGGCAAAAGGAGGTGCAACTCAATATTAGGAAGGTGTTCTTAATGTTTTGTTCACTCAGTGTCTATATTGATATACACAATATCTACTCAATATAAGCAGAATATATATACAATATAGATGAAACTCTACCATGTTCAGCTGAGACAATCCACGTTATATAGTCAATATATTTACAAAATGTACTGTATACAACTGGACACAATTGAAACATAGTATATCGTCTGTCTGTCTGTCTGTCTGTCTGCCTGTCTGCCTGTCTCAGAATAAGGAGAGAGGCCACAACATCCCCTCTGATGAAGACATGAGCTCCTGTATGATCAACCAGGTGGGTGAAATCTGTTTTCTTCCTGGTATGTACGGGATACACATGGTGCACGTCGTCCAATCAAATGCTGACTGGGAGGTTCCTTCTGGACAATGCAACAACAATAAGAACTTTTAAAAGATACGAATAGGAACATAAAGGAAATGTCTCAGTAGAATAAACATTGTAATATCAGTATAATCCAGGAAGAAATTTACACATGTATTGGGGAATGGAGGGGCTGAGGGGCAGTGTATAAACTGAGCAGTATAATCTGGTGTGTGTGTGCGTGTCTGTGTGTGCGTGTCTGTGTGTGCGTGTGTGTGTCTGTGTGTGTGTGCGTGTCTGTGTGTGTGTGCGTGTCTGTGTGTGTGTGTGTGTGCGTGTCTGTGTGTGTCTGTGTGTTAAGATGTGGAGAATCAGAGCAGGCTATGACCGGTGTTCATCATCACGTTCCTCTTGACTATTCTTTAGCCACACTAAAAACACTCTCCCCCCTCTCCTCTCTCTCTTGTTCTCTCCTCTCTCTCTCTCTCTGTCTCTCGCTCTCTCCCCCTCCACTCCCTTGTTCTCTCTGTCCTCCCTCATTCTCTCTCTCCTCCGTCCTCTCTCCCTTGTTCTCTCTCCCCCTCTCCTCTCTCTCTTGTTCTCTCTCCTCTCTCCCCCCTCTCCTCCCACCTCTCCTCTCTCTCTTGTTCTCTCCCCCCTCTCCTCTCTCTCTTGTTCTCTCCCCCCTCTCCTCTCTCCCTCCTCTCCTCCCCCCTCTCCTCTCTCCCTTGTTCTCTCCCCCCTCTCCTCTCTCCCTTGTTCTCTCCCCTCTCCTCTCTCCCTTGTTCTCTCCCCCTCTCCTCTCTCCCTTGTTCTCTCCCCCTCTCCTCTCTCCCTTGTTCTCTCTCCCCCCTCTCCTCTCTCCCTTGTTCTCTCTCCTCTCTCCCTTGTTCTCTCTCCCCCCTCTCCTCTCTCCCTTGTTCTCTCTCCCCCTCTCCTCTCTCCCTTGTTCTCTCTCCCCCTCTCCTCTCTCCCTTGTTCTCTCTCCCCCTCTCCTCTCTCCCTTGTTCTCTCTCCCCCCTCTCCTCTCTCCCTTGTTCTCTCTCCTCTCTCCCTTGTTCTCTCTCCCCCCTCTCCTCTCTCCCTTGTTCTCTCTCCCCCCTCTCCTCTCTCCCTTGTTCTCTCCCCCCTCTCCTCTCTCCCTTGTTCTCTCCCCCCTCTCCTCTCTCCCTTGTTCTCTCTCCCCCTCTCATCTCTCTATTGTTCTCTCCCCCCTCTCCTCTCTCTCTTGTTCTCTCCCCCCTCTCCTCTTCCCTCTCCTCTCTCCCCCCTCTTCTCTCCCCCCTCTCCTCTCTCCCCCCTCTCTTCTCTCCCTTGTTCTCTCTCCCCCCTCTCCTCTCTCCCTTGTTCTCTCTCAGAGTCCTGGCTGTCCAGACTTAAGCATCCTGTCATTTATGGGTGGATTTCATGGCAGAACAATGGGTCAGTAAGGTTAAATATCTTACACATCTTATTGTTGAATGAAAGTAACATAACAGACCTGCCTCATCAGGAGGTGGCTTTGCAGTGTATTGGTTGGAAGAAATCGCCATCCACCGTGAGACACACAAAGACCTAAAAGACATGGCTTCTAGTCACCTTACACTCCCAGAAGCTGCTCGTAGGAGCTGTTTTACAGACCTAGACACTGAAATCCAAAATGACAGAGTTTGGTGCACATTCTGTCATGCTGGCGGGCAACTTTAATGAAGACTGGCTGGGTAGCAAAACAACTGTCATGCTGGTGGGCGACTTCAATGAAGACTGGCTGGGTAGCAAAACAACTGTCATGCTGGTGGGCGACTTCAATGAAGACTGGCTGGGTAGCAAAACAACTGTCATGCTGGTGGGCGACTTCAATGTCCACCATGAAGTCTGGCTGGGTAGCAAAACAACTGTCATGCTGGTGGGAGACTTCAATGTGCACCATGAAGACTGGCTGGGTAGCCAAACAACTGTCATGCTGGTGGGCGACTTCAATGAAGACTGGCTGGGTAGTCGAACAACTGTCATGCTGGTGGGCGACTTCAATGAAGACTGGCTGGGTAGCAAAACAACTGTCATGCTGGTGGGCGACTTCAATGTCCACCATGAAGTCTGGCTGGGTAGCAAAACAACTGTCATGCTGGTGGGCGACTTCAATGAAGACTGGCTGGGTAGTCGAACAACTGTCATGCTGGTGGGCGACTTCAATGAAGACTGGCTGGGTAGTCGAACAACTGTCATGCTGGTGGGAGACTTCAATGAAGACTGGCTGGGTAGCAAAACAACTGTCATGCTGGTGGGCGACTTCAATGTCCACCATGAAGTCTGGCTGGGTAGCAAAACAACTGTCATGCTGGTGGGAGACTTCAATGTGCACCATGAAGACTGGCTGGGTAGCCGAACAACTGTCATGCTGGTGGGAGACTTCAATGAAGTCTGGCTGGGTAGCAAAACAACTGTCATGCTGGTGGGAGACTTCAATGTGCACCATGAAGACTGGCTGGGTAGCAAAACAACTGTCATGCTGGTGGGAGACTTCAATGTGCACCATGAAGACTGGCTGGGTAGCCAAACAACTGTCATGCTGGTGGGAGACTTCAATGAAGACTGGCTGGGTAGCCAAACAACTGTCATGCTGGTGGGCGACTTCAATGTCCACCATGAAGTCTGGCTGGGTAGCCAAACAACTGTCATGCTGGTGGGCGACTTCAATGTCCACCATGAAGTCTGGCTGGGTAGCAAAACAACTGTCATGCTGGTGGGAGACTTCAATGTGCACCATGAAGACTGGCTGGGTAGCAAAACAACTATCATGCTGGTGGGAGACTTCAATGAAGACTGGCTGGGTAGCCGAGCAACTGTCATGCTGGTGGGCGACTTCAATGAAGACTGGCTGGGTAGCAAAACAACTGTCATGCTGGTGGGCGACTTCAATGAAGACTGGCTGGGTAGCCGAGCAACTGTCATGCTGGTGGGCGACTTCAATGTGCACCATGAAGACTGGCTGGGTAGCCGAGCAACTGTCATGCTGGTGGGCGACTTCAATGAAGACTGGCTGGGTAGCCGAGCAACTGTCATGCTGGTGGGAGACTTCAATGAAGACTGGCTGGGTAGCAAAACAACTGTCATGCTGGTGGGAGACTTCAATGAAGACTGACTGGGTAGCAAAACAACTGTCATGCTGGTGGGAGACTTCAATGAAGACTGACTGGGTAGCCAAACAACTGTCATGCTGGTGGGAGACTTAAATGTGCACCATGAAGACTGGCTGGGTAGCAAAACAACTGTCATGCTGGTGGGCGACTTCAATGTCCACCATGAAGTCTGGCTGGGTAGCAAAACAACTGTCATGCTGGTGGGAGACTTCAATGTGCACCATGAAGACTGGCTTGGTTAGCCAAACAACTGTCATGCTGGTGGGCGACTTCAATGAAGACTGGCTGGGTAGTCGAACAACTGTCATGCTGGTGGGCGACGTCAATGAAGACTGGCTGGGTAGCAAAACAACTGTCATGCTGGTGGGCGACTTCAATGTCCACCATGAAGTCTGGCTGGGTAGCAAAACAACTGTCATGCTGGTGGGCGACTTCAATGAAGACTGGCTGGGTAGTCGAACAACTGTCATGCTGGTGGGCGACTTCAATGAAGACTGGCTGGGTAGTCGAACAACTGTCATGCTGGTGGGAGACTTCAATGAAGACTGGCTGGGTAGCAAAACAACTGTCATGCTGGTGGGCGACTTCAATGTCCACCATGAAGTCTGGCTGGGTAGCAAAACGACTGTCATGCTGGTGGGAGACTTCAATGTGCACCATGAAGACTGGCTGGGTAGCCGAACAACTGTCATGCTGGTGGGAGACTTCAATGAAGTCTGGCTGGGTAGCAAAACAACTGTCATGCTGGTGGGAGACTTCAATGTGCACCATGAAGACTGGCTGGGTAGCAAAACAACTGTCATGCTGGTGGGAGACTTCAATGTGCACCATGAAGACTGGCTGGGTAGCCAAACAACTGTCATGCTGGTGGGAGACTTCAATGAAGACTGGTTGGGTAGCCAAACAACTGTCATGCTGGTGGGCGACTTCAATGTCCACCATGAAGTCTGGCTGGGTAGCCAAACAACTGTCATGCTGGTGGGCGACTTCAATGTCCACCATGAAGTCTGGCTGGGTAGCAAAACAACTGTCATGCTGGTGGGAGACTTCAATGTGCACCATGAAGACTGGCTGGGTAGCAAAACAACTATCATGCTGGTGGGAGACTTCAATGAAGACTGGCTGGGTAGCCGAGCAACTGTCATGCTGGTGGGCGACTTCAATGAAGACTGGCTGGGTAGCAAAACAACTGTCATACTGGTGGGCGACTTCAATGAAGACTGGCTGGGTAGCCGAGCAACTGTCATGCTGGTGGGCGACTTCAATGTGCACCATGAAGACTGGCTGGGTAGCCGAGCAACTGTCATGCTGGTGGGCGACTTCAATGAAGACTGGCTAGGTAGCAAAACAACTGTCATGCTGGTGGGCGACTTCAATGAAGACTGGCTGGGTAGCCGAGCAACTGTCATGCTGGTGGGAGACTTCAATGAAGACTGGCTGGGTAGCAAAACAACTGTCATGCTGGTGGGAGACTTCAATGAAGACTGACTGGGTAGCAAAACAACTGTCATGCTGGTGGGAGACTTCAATGAAGACTGACTGGGTAGCCAAACAACTGTCATGCTGGTGGGAGACTTAAATGTGCACCATGAAGACTGGCTGGGTAGCAAAACAACTGTCATGCTGGTGGGAGACTTCAATGTGCACCATGAAGTCTGGCTGGGTAGCAAAACAACTGTCATGCTGGTGGGAGACTTCAATGAAGACTGGCTGGGTAGCCAAACAACTGTCATGCTGGTGGGAGACTTCAATGAAGACTGGCTGGGTAGCCAAACAACTGTCATGCTGGTGGGAGACTTCAATGAAGACTGGCTGGGTAGCCGAACAACTTTCATGTTGGTTGCTGGGCCTGACAGCTTGCAAGCTGCGTAGGCCTACAACAGATTGTGGTTACTCCAACCAGAGGAGATCAAATCCTCGACCACATCATGACTGACCTTCCGGCTGTTTCTACAACACTCGACAACCTGGGCACCTCGAACCACAACCCTGTCCTAGTAAACATCATGACTGACCTTCCGGCTGTTTCTACAACACTCGCCAACCTGGGCACCTCGGACCACAACCCTGTCCTAGTAAACATCATGACTGACCTTCCGGCTGTTTCTACAACACTCGCCAACCTGGGCACCTCAAACCCCAACCCTGTCCTAGTAAACATCATGACTGACCTTCCGGGTGTTTCTACAACACTCGCCAACCTGGGCACCTCGAACCCCAACCCTGTCCATGTAAAGCTTGATCTGCCTGCATACAGAGACAATACTTACAAGAGGAAAGTGTGACAATACAACAAAGCATCCACTGACTGGCAGAAAGTCTTCTCTGAGGAAGATACGGAGAAGATATATGACTAGATCACTGACATCACCCATGATGCCACGGAGCAATTCATCCCGAGCAGAACTGTCACCAGAAAGCCTGGGGGGGGAGAATGGTTTGACGAAAGACCAAGAGAGCTGCAAGGACCAAGAAACGTCGCCTTTTATTTCCCCCAACAGCTAAAAGAAGATAGAATCTACCGCCAACAAGCAGCAGTTTGTCCAGGACAGACACATTCAACCAGACTGAGAAGCTAGAAGGAACCGGGATATCAAACTCACAAAGGAACTCACTGATAAAACCCTAAGCAGCAAGAGATGGTGGAGGCTCGTCCCTCTCTGGAAGAGCTGCTAACTCGGATATCTCTGTCATCATACATGGGGACAAAGCAGTAGTCTGCTAACTCTGATATTTCTGTCTTCATACATGGGGACAAAGCAGTAGTCTGCTAACTCGGATATCCCTGTCATCATACATGGGGACAAAGCAGAAGTCTGCTAACTCTGATATCCCTGTCATCATACATGGGGACAAAGCAGTAGTCTGCTAACTCTGATATCTCTGTCATCATACATGGGGACAAAGCAGTAGTCTGCTAACTCTGATATCCCTGTCATCATACATGGGGACAAAGCAGTAGTCTGCTAACTCGGATATCCCTGTCATCATACATGGGGACAAAGCAGAAGTCTGCTAACTCTGATATCCCTGTCATCATACATGGGGACAAAGCAGTAGTCTGCTAACTCGGATATCCCTGTCATCATACATGGGGACAAAGCAGAAGTCTGCTAACTCTGATATCCCTGTCATCATACATGGGGACAAAGCAGTAGTCTGCTAACTCTGATATCTCTTTCATCATACATGGGGACAAAGCAGAAGTCTGCTAACTCTGATATCCCTGTCATCATACATGGGGACAAAGCAGTAGTCTGCTAACTCTGATATCCCTGTCATCATACATGGGGACAAAGCAGAAGTCTGCTAACTCTGATATCCCAGAAGTCTGCTAACTCTGATATTCCCCATCATACATGGGGAATCCCACTGTTCCCCTACTGTCCTGTCTGTTCCTCTACTGTCCTGTCTGTTCCCCTACTGTCCTGTCTGTTCCCCTACTGTCCTGTCTGTTCCCCTACTGTCCTGTCTGTTCCCCTACTGTCCTGTCTGGTCCCCTACTGTCCTGTCTGGTCCCCTACTGTCCTGTTTGTTCCCCTACTGTCCTGTCTGCTACCCTACCCTATCCACCATCCTGAGGACTGCCCTATCCTGATCCACCATCCTGAGGACTGCCCTATCCTGATCCACCATCCTGAGGACTGCCCTATTCTGATCCACCATCTTGAGGACTGCCCTATTCTGATCCACCATCCTGAGGTCTGCCCTATCCTGATCCACCATCCTGAGGACTGCCCTATCCTGATCCACCATCCTGAGGACTGCCCTATCCTGATCCACCATCCTGAGGACTGCCCTATATTCTGATCCACCATCCTGAGGACTGCCCTATCCTGATCCACCATCCTGAGGACTGCCCTATTCTGATCCACCATCCTGAGGACTGCCCTATCCTGATCCACCATCCTGAGGACTGCCCTATTCTATCCACCATCCTGAGGACTGCCCTTTTCTGATCCACCATTCTTAGAACTTCCTGATCCACCATCCTGAGAACTTTCTGATCCACCATCCTGAGGACTTCCTGATCCACCATTCTGAGAATTTCCTGATCCACCATCCTGAAGACTTCCCTTTTCTGATCCACCATCCTGAGGACTGCCCTATTCTGATCCACCATTCTGAGAACTTCCTGATCCACCATTCTGAGAACTTCCTGATCCACCATTCTGAGAACTTCCTGATCCACCATTCTGAGAACTTCCTGATCCACCATTCTGAGGACTTCCTGATCCACCATTCTGAGGACTTCCTGATCCACCATTCTGAGGACTTCCTGATCCACCATTCTGAGAACTTCCTGATCCACCATTCTGAGGACTTTCTGATCCACCATTCTGAGGACTGCCCTGATCCACCATTCTGAGGACTGCCCTGATCCACCATTCTGAGGACTTCCTGATCCACCATTCTGAGGACTTCCTGATCCACCATTCTGAGGACTGCCCTGATCCACCATTCTGAGGACTTCCTGATCCACCATTCTGAGGACTTCCTGATCCACCATTCTGAGAACTTCCTGATCCACCATTCTGAGGACTGCCCTGATCCACCATTCTGAGGACTTCCTGATCCACCATTCTGAGAACTTCCTGATCCACCATTCTGAGGACTGCCCTGATCCACCATTCTGAGGACTTCCTGATCCACCATTCTGAGGACTTCCTGATCCACCATTCTGAGGACTGCCCTGATCCACCATTCTGAGGACTGCCCTGATCCACCATTCTGAGGACTGCCCTGATCCACCATTCTGAGGACTGCCCGATCCACCATTCTGAGGACTGCCCTGATCCACCATTCTGAGGACTGCCCTGATCCACCATTCTGAGGACTTCCTGATCCACCATTCTGAGGACTGCCCTGATCCACCATTCTGAGGACTTCCTGATCCACCATTCTGAGGACTGCCCTGATCCACCATTCTGAGGACTGCCCTGATCCACCATTCTGAGAACTTCCCTGATCCACCATTCTGAGGACTTCCTGATCCACCATTCTGAGGACTTCCTGATCCACCATTCTGAGGACTTCCTGATCCACCATTCTGAGGACTTCCTGATCCACCATTCTGAGGACTTCCTGATCCACCATTCTGAGGACTTCCTGATCCACCATTCTGAGGACTGCCCTGATCCACCATTCTGAGGACTTCCTGATCCACCATTCTGAGGACTGCCCTGATCCACCATTCTGAGAACTTCCCTGATCCACCATTCTGAGGACTTCCTGATCCACCATTCTGAGGACTTCCTGATCCACCATTCTGAGGACTTCCTGATCCACCATTCTGAGGACTTCCTGATCCACCATTCTGAGGACTTCCTGATCCACCATTCTGAGGACTTCCTGATCCACCATTCTGAGGACTTCCTGATCCACCATTCTGAGGACTGCCCTGATCCACCATTCTGAGGACTTCCTGATCCACCATTCTGAGGACTTCCTGATCCACCATTCTGAGGACTGCCCTGATCCACCATTCTGAGGACTGCCCTGATCCACCATTCTGAGGACTGCCCTGATCCACCATTCTGAGGACTGCCCTGATCCACCATTCTGAGGACTGCCCTGATCCACCATTCTGAGGACTGCCCTGATCCACCATTCTGAGGACTGCCCTGATCCACCATTCTGAGGACTGCCCTGATCCACCATTCTGAGGACTGCCCTGATCTATCCTGATTTTTTTAATTTGTATTATTTAACCTTTATTTAACTAAGTGAGTTAAGATCCACCACCCTGCGCTCTCATTTAGTTTTGCGGTAGCATAACAGAATGTAAGCTCGCCAGATCAGGATGCTCGAACGAGGGTAGGACTGCCCCACTCCTTTAAAACAACAACTCACGGTGTCTGATCTGTTTTCAGGTTGCTTGGCAACGACGCACTCCAAGGCCATCCACAAGCTGGATGTGCCGTCATTTGATTGGCCGATCGCTCCCTTCCCTAAACTGAAGTACCCTCTGGAGGAGTTCACACGGGAGAACGCACAGGAAGAGGCCCGCTGCCTGGAGGAGGTGTGTGTGTGTGTGTGTGTGTGTGTGTGTGTGTGTTAGGATTTAATATTTTCCTGAGAATCTACCAATTTTCCCGGTATTCCCATTCAAACTGGAAGTTCTATTTTAAAAGCATATAATACCAGCCCATAAACAAATATGACATGATTATACTACTGTAAATGGAGAAATACACATGATTATACTACTGTAAATGGAGAAATAGACACGTGATTATACTACTGTAAATGGAGAAATAGACATGTGATTATACTACTGTAAATGGGGAAATAGACACGTGATTATACTACTGTAAATGGGGAAATAGACACGTGATTATACTACTGTAAATGGGGAAATAGACACGTGATTATACTACTGTAAATGGAGAAATAGACACGTGATTATACTACTGTAAATGGAGAAATAGACACGTGATTATACTACTGTAAATGGAGAAATAGACACGTGATTATACTACTGTAAATGGAGAAATAGACACGTGATTATACTACTGTAAATGGAGAAATAGACACGTGATTATACTACTGTAGATGGAGAAATAGACAAGTGATTATACTACTGTAGATGGAGAAATAGACACGTGATTATACTACTGTAAATGGAGAAATAGACACGTGATTATACTACTGTAAATGGAGAAATAGACACGTGATTATACTACTGTAAATGGAGAAATAGACACGTGATTATACTACTGTAAATGGAGAAATAGACACGTGATTATACTACTGTAAATGGAGAAATAGACACGTGATTATACTACTGTAAATTGAGAAATAGACACATGATTATACTACTGTAAATGGAGAAATAGACACGTGATTATACTACTGTAAATAGAGAAATAGACACATGATTATATTACTGTAAATGGAGAAATAGACACGTGATTATACTACACTGTGTGTGTTTGTGTGTGTGTGTGTGTGTGTGTGTGTGTGTGTGTGTGTGTGTGTGTGTGTGTGTGTGTGTGTGTGTGTGTGTGTGTGTGTACCAGGTAGAGGACCTGATAGTTCAGTGGCGTCAGAAGGGCCGGCCGGTGGCTGGGATAGTGATAGAACCCATCCAGGCTGAGGGAGGAGACAACCACGCAACACCGGACTTCTTCAAGAAGCTACGGAACATCGCACGCAAGGTTGGCTGGAGGGGAGGAAGGAGAGTGTGGAGGGGGGGAGAGTCATACACAATATTTAGTCTGGAGGGAGGGAGGGAGGGAGGGAGGGGGGAGAGAGTGTGAAGGGGAGGAGAGTCATACACAAGGTTGGCTGGAGAGAGAGTGAGGAGAGTGTGGGGGGGGAGTCATACACAAGGTTGGCTGGAGAGAGAGGGAGGGAGGGAGGGTCATACACAAGGCAGGGCTGGAAATGGGAGGGAGTGAGGGAGAGTCATACACAAGGTTGGCTAGGGAGGGAGGGAGGGAGGGAGGGAGAGAGGGTAGAGACAGGGAGGGAGGGAGGGAGGGAGAGTCATACACAAGGTTGGCTAGGGAGGGAGGGAGGGAGGGAGGGAGGGAGAGTCATACACAAGGTTGGCGAGGGAGGGAGGGTGGGAGGGAGAGTCATACACAAGGTTGGCTAGGGAGGGAGGGAGGGAGGGAGGGAGGGAGGGAGGGAGGGAGGGAGGGAGAGAGAGAGAGAGTCATACACAAGGTTGGCTAGGGAGGGAGGGAGGGGGAGGGAGGGAGAGTCATACACAAGGCAGGGCTGGAAAATCTAGCCAAAATCTCATATCCCGATAACGATACATATCACGAAATAGCACATTTTCTGTAAATTCTATGAATAAATAGTTGATATAAAATTACCACATGTAAAGGCCTATTTCTATCGTTTCATATTATCGTCACACGTTATATATCGTCATATCGCCCCAGCTCTAACACGTGGTAGTCTGGGGTGACACTGAAATAAAGTCCATCCATCCCATCATGGAAGGAACAAAACATCTTCCCCTCCTCCCTCCTCTCTCAGCATGGCAGCGCGTTCCATGTGGATGAGGTGCAGACAGGGGGAGGAACTACGGGGAAGTTCTGGGCTCATGAACACTGGGGGATGGACGACCCTGCTGACATCGTCTCCTTCAGCAAGAAGATGCTCACTGGAGGTTTTTACCATAAAGACGAGCTGCAGGCAGACAAGGTAACACACACACAGGCGTATAAGGCACACACAGGACACAGACATGCACACACACACTTTGTTTACATGTAGAAGGTATAACCTTATTATGGCTGTGTGTGTCTTCTTTCCCAGGCCTACCTCATTGTGGCTGTGTGTGTCTTCTTTCCCAGGCCTACCTCATTGTGGCTGTGTGTGTCTTCTTTCCCAGGCCTACCTCATTGTGGCTGTGTGTGTCTTCTTTCCCAGGCCTACCTCATTGTGGCTGTGTGTGTCTTCTTTCCCAGGCCTACCTCATTGTGGCTGGGTGTGTCTTCTTTCCCAGGCCTACCTCATTATGGATGTGTGTGTCTTCTTTCCCAGGCCTACCTCATTGTGGCTGTGTGTGTCTTCTTTCCCAGGCCTACCTCATTGTGGCTGTGTGTGTCTTCTTTCCCAGGCCTACCTCATTGTGGCTGTGTGTGTCTTCTTTCCCAGGCCTACCTCATTGTGGCTGTGTGTGTCTTCTTTCCCAGGCCTACCTCATTGTGGCTGTGTGTGTCTTCTTTCCCAGGCCTACCTCATTGTGGCTGTGTGTGTCTTCTTTCCCAGGCCTACCGTATCTTCAACACGTGGATGGGGGACCCGTCTAAGAACCTGTTCCTGGCTGAGGTTCTGAACGTGATCCGCCGAGAGAACCTTCTGGAGGAGGTGACCCGCTCTGGAAAGACTCTGCTACAGGGACTCTACCAACTACAGGTACTAGAGACTCTACCAACTACAGGTACTAGAGACTCTACCAACTACAGGTACTAGAGACTCTACCAACTACATGTACCAGAGACTCTACCAACTACAGGTACTAGAGACAGAGACTCTACCAACTACAGGTACTAGAGACTCTACCAACTACAGGTACTAGAGACTCTACCAACTACAGGTACCAGAGACTCTACCAACTACAGGTACCAGAGACTCTACCAACTACAGGTACCAGAGACTCTACCAACTACAGGTACCAGAGACTCTACCAACTACAGGTACCAGAGACTCTACCAACTACAGGTACCAGAGACTCTACCAACTACAGGTACCAGAGACTCTACCAACTACAGGTACCAGAGACTCTACCAACTACATGTACCAGAGACTCTACCAACCACAGGTACCAGAGACTCTACCAACTACAGGTACTAGAGACTCTACCAACTACAGGTACAAGAGACTCTACCAACTACAGGTACTAGAGACTCTACCAACTACAGGTACCAGAGACTCTACCAACTACAGGTACCAGAGACTCTACCAACTACAGGTACTAGAGACAGAGACTCTACCAACTACAGGTACTAGAGACTCTACCAACTACAGGTACTAGAGACAGAGACTCTACCAACTACATGTACAAGAGACTCTACCAACTACAGGTACCAGAGACTCTACCAACTACAGGTACCAGAGACTCTACCAACTACAGGTACTAGAGACTCTACCAACTACAGGTACTAGAGACTCTACCAACTACAGGTACTAGAGACTCTACCAACTACAGGTACTAGAGACTCTACCAACTACAGGTACCAGAGACTCTACCAACTACAGGTACTAGAGACAGAGACTCTACCAACTACAGGTACTAGAGACAGAGACTCTACCAACTACAGGTACTAGAGACATAGACTCTACCAACTACAGGTACTAGAGACAGAGACTCTACCAACTACAGGTACCAGAGACAGAGACTCTACCAACTACAGGTACCAGAGACAGAGACTCTACCAACTACAGGTACCAGAGACAGAGACTCTACCAACTACAGGTACTAGAGACTCTACCAACTACAGGTACTAGAGACTCTACCAACTACAGGTACCAGAGACTCTACCAACTACAGGTACTAGAGACTCTACCAACTACAGGTACTAGAGACAGAGACTCTTCCAACTACAGGTACTAGAGACAGAGACTCTACCAACTACAGGCACTAGAGACTGAGACAATACCAACTACAGGTACTAGAGACAGAGACTCTACCAACTACAGGTACCAGAGACTCTACCAACTACAGGTACCAGAGACTCTACCAACTACAGGTACCAGAGACTCTACCAACTACAGGTACCAGAGACTCTACCAACTACAGGTACCAGAGACTCTACCAACTACAGGTACCAGAGACTCTACCAACTACAGGTACTAGAGACTCTACCAACTACAGGTACTAGAGACAGAGACTCTACCAACTACAGGTACTAGAGACTCTACCAACTACAGGTACCAGAGACTCAACCAACTACAGGTACCAGAGACTCTACCAACTACAGGTACTAGAGACAGAGACTCTACCAACTACAGGTACTAGAGACATAGACTCTACCAACTACAGGTACTAGAGACAGAGACTCTACCAACTACAGGTACCAGAGACAGAGACGCTACCAACTACAGGTACCAGAGACAGAGACTCTACCAACTACAGGTACCAGAGACAGAGACTCTACCAACTACAGGTACTAGAGACTCTACCAACTACAGGTACTAGAGACTCTACCAACTACAGGTACCAGAGACTCAACCAACTACAGGTACTAGAGACTCTACCAACTACAGGTACTAGAGACAGAGACTCTTCCAACTACAGGCACTAGAGACAGAGACTCTACCAACTACAGGTACTAGAGACTGAGACAATACCAACTACAGGTACTAGAGACAGAGACTCTACCAACTACAGGTACTAGAGACAGAGACTCTACCAACTACAGGTACCAGAGACAGAGACTCTACCAACTACAGGTACTAGAGACTCTACCAACTACAGGTACTAGAGACAGAGACTCTACCAACTACAGGTACTAGAGACTCTACCAACTACAGGTACCAGAGACTCAACCAACTACAGGTACCAGAGACTCAACCAACTACAGGTACTAGAGACTCTACCATCTACAGGTACCAGAGACTCTACCAACTACAGGTACCAGAGACTCTACCAACTACAGGTACTAGAGACTCTACCAACTACAGCTACTAGAGACAGAGACTCTACCAACTACAGGTACTAGAGACAGAGACTCTACCAACTACAGGTACTAGAGACAGAGACTCTACCAACTACAGGTACTAGAGACAGAGACTCTACCAACTACAGGTACTAGAGACAGAGACTCTACCAACTACAGGTACTAGAGACAGAGACTCTACCAACTACAGGTACTAGAGACAGAGACTCTACCAACTACAGGTACTAGAGACAGAGACTCTACCAACTACAGGTACTAGAGACAGAGACTCTACCAACTACAGGTACCAGAGATGTTGTGTGCATGCTAACGTCTGTACCCCTCCTTCAGGACCAGTACCCTAACCTGTTGAGCAGTGCACGGGGACAGGGGACATTCTGTGCCATCGACATCCGTGATGACGCCACACGCAACAGCATCATCCTCAAAGCCCGGGACAAGGGTAAGACACACTACTCACACACACACACACACACACACACAGGTGGATTGATAGGGATACACCCGTGTACAAACACACAACTCACAGATATGGATGGACAGGTAGATAGAGAGAAACACCTGTGTACACACTCCTATACACACTCCTATACACACTCCTATACACACTCCTATACACACTCCTATACACACTCACATACACACTCCCATACACACTCCCATACACACTCCCATACACACTCCCATACACACTCCTATACACACTCCCATACACACTCCCATACACACTCCCATACACACTCCCATACACACTCCTATACACACTCACATACACACTCACATACACACTCACATACACACTCATATACACACACCTATACACAGTCCACGCTGGTGATCTTCTGTGTAACCTCTCATCTTCTCTGTGTGTCTCCCAGGTGTTCTGCTGGGTGGCTGTGGAGATCGGTCCATCCGGTTCCGCCCTGCTCTGGTGTTTAAAGAGCACCATGTTCACATGTTCCTGAACGTGTTCAGCGACGTCCTGGCAGAACACAACTAGAACGCTGCCCCCCGGTACCGTCCGTCCACACTGGACTGGGGCCAAAACACCAACATAGGGCCGAGACCAACTGGGGACGCGGTGTAGGAGAGAGGGAAGCACGAGAGTCTTAACCTATAACAGAGGTTCACACAGTAACACATACACCTAAAAGGGATGCTATGGGATTTTGGCAATGAAGCCCTTTTTTTTTTCTCTCCTTCCCCAAAGTCAGATGATACTCGTGGATACCATTTTTTTTAATGTTATCTGTGTGCTGTTTGAAAGAAGTTGCCAACTAGCGCTAGCGCAAATGCTAACTAGCGCTAGCGCAAATGCTAACTAGCGCTAGCGCAAATGCTAACTAGCGCTAGTGCAATGACTGGAAACGTTGGCTCGTGAAACTACCTCTAACTTCCTTCAACCTGGACAAGGAGACATACAACTGGTATCCGGGAGTTCATCTGACTCTGGGGAATTAGATAAAGGGACACAGAGACATAAAACTGGAATCCAGGAGTTTATCTGACTCTGGGGAAGTAGATAAAGGGCCTCGCTGCCACAATCCCGAAGTATCCCTTCAACACATACTCAAACACACACACTTGAATTTGTCCCATTGCTCACGTGGCAGTCCTAGCATTCCTCATGTCCCAGTAATGTCCTAATGATACGCCTGCAAAAAGGCACAAAGCACAAAACATAGTCTTATTTTAGGTCATATCACACAAACCCTCCAACTCCCTAACAGATGAAGAAGGCACAGCGAGATATTTCGAAAACAAACACACCTAACAGGAGTGGTTATCAGCAAGCTAACCTAAACCAGGTTGTAATGATACAAAATGGCCGCCGCACGCCGATTCTTAACCCCTGACCCTTGAGATGATGTCCTAGTTTGGGTTCTGTGGGTCCTCTGAGTGTCCTAGCTCTTTTTTAAACAGAACAATTATCTTTCATTTTTGGGGTTGAGATAAATCCAAGTCAGACATTTGGGATTTTGTGAAGGGAGAATATTATATTAGATGATGTAGTGTGTCTGCATGTTGTTGTTCCTGAACTTCCTTTGGGGTTGAAGGAATGGAGAACTGGGTTCCAGACTCACTGTACGTCAGGGCTAACAGTCTATTTTAATTAACCATTAACACACAACCATACTTACCTACAGATATACCCATGTTTAAATTGGAGGCAGGTTTTTTTGCAGTCAGGACCGCTAATATAAAAATATGTATTATATTTGTTGACTTGTTTGGGACGTAGTCGTATTAGAGTGCATCTTGCCATATTCATCGGGTTTCCTCGTGAAACGACTGGACTCATTGTTGATGTACAGCACAAGGTGTCAACGTTGTTCTGAATGCCTGTTGTTTGTTTTTTTTAAATGTTGTGGACAGGTTGAAATAGCAGCAGTAGCACCAAGGAGACGGCTTCAGCATCCGCACTGTAGAAGCTTTATAATATGGCCATGATGATGATGATGATGATGACAGTGATGATGATGACAGTGGTGATGATGACAGTGATGAGGATGATGATGACAGTGGTGATGATGACAGTGATGATGATGACAGTGATGATGATGATGACGATGACAGCGATGATGATGACGATGACAGTGATGATGATGATGACGATGACAGTGGTGATGATGACAGTGATGATGATGATGATGACAGTGATGATGACGATGACGGTGATGATGATGACGATGATGACGACAGTGATGATGATGATGACAGTGATGATGATGATGACAGTGATGAGGATGATGATGACAGTGATGATGATGACGATGACAGTGATGATGACGATGATACCTGTCTTGTTAACCAGCCCAATCAGTATTGCATAGAGAGCTGATTTCCTGTTAACCCTTAACAACAGTAGAAGCATTGCTATGTTTGTTTACATTGTTCCGTGAGGTTAAAGGTTAATTGCAGATCTCTTAATTATTGTTGTCTATGAAGCATCCTCTTTATGTATCCTAAAATAAAAACCAGAATCACATTTTAATGAATTCCCCTGGAGTTTGTGTCTTCCTTTATCATATGGTTCTGTTTTGGCCTGGTCTACAACAATGGAGAGGGCTGTAAGTGTGTGTTCCTTTATCATATGGTTCTGTTTTGGCCTGGTCTACAGCAATGGAGAGGGCTGTAAGTGTGTGTTCCTTTATCATATGTTTCTGTTTTGGCCTGGTCTACAACAATGGAGAGGGCTGTAAGTGTGTGTTGTGTTGGTTTCAACCAAACACCATATTTATTTTAACAGCCCCATTCTTCTTTCATAGGACGACAAAAAAAGTGGACATATTTAATGTGTTTTAAAAACAGCAGCTTTATTTGTCTTTACCCGAACCAGGAACTGAGTTCAAACAGTAGCTTGTTGATTGGTTGTTGAGTCAACAATTTGACAAAAATAAACATTCTACACAAACGTCATTATTTACAAACGTCAGTCAATAACAATAAGATCCGAGCTTTCCTAATGAAACGTTTTCACCTGACACAGGGACACTGAGGATTCATACCAAAACCCTGGATAGAGGGATTCAGTGTGTTAGACACAGGGACACTGAGGATTCATACCAAAGCCCTGGATAGAGGGGCTCAGTGTGTTAGACACAGGGACACTGAGGATTCATACCAAAACCCTGGATAGAGGGGCTCAGTGTGTTAGACACAGGGACACTGAGGATTCATACCAATCCCAAACCCCCAAAACCCTGGATAGAGGGGCTCAGTGTGTTAGACACAGGGACACTGAGGATTCATACCAAACCCAAAACCCTGGATAGAGGAGCTCAGTGTGTTAGACACAGGGACACTGAGGATTCATACCAAACCCAAAACCCTGGATAGAGGGGCTCAGTGTGTTGGACACAGGGACACTGAGGATTCATACCAAACCCAAAACCCTGGATAGAGGGGCTCAGTGTGTTAGACACAGGGACACTGAGGATTCATACCAAACCCAAAACCCTGGATAGAGGGGCTTAGTGTGTTAGACACAGGGACACTGAGGATTCATACCAAACCCAAAACCCTGGATAGAGGGGCTCAGTGTGTTAGACACAGGGACACTGAGGATTCATACCAAACCCAAAACCCTGGATAGAGGGACTCAGTGTGTTAGACACAGGGACACTGAGGATTCATACCAAAACCCTGGATAGAGGGGCTCAGTGTGTTAGACACAGGGACACTGAGGATTCATACCAAACCCAAAACCCTGGATAGAGGGGCTCAGTGTGTTAGACACAGGGACACTGAGGATTCATACCAAACACAAAACCCTGGATAGAGGGGCTCAGTGTGTTAGACACAGGGACACTGAGGATTCATACCAAACCCAAAACCCTGGATAGAGGGGCTCAGTGTGTTAGACACAGGGACACTGAGGATTCATACCAAACCCAAAACCCTGGATAGAGGGACTCAGGGTGTTAGACACAGGGACACTGAGGATTCATACCAAACCCAAAACCCTGGATAGAGGGACTCAGTGTGTTAGACACAGGGACACTGAGGATTCATACCAAAACCCTGGATAGAGGGGCTCAGTGTGTTAGACACAGGGACACTGAGGATTCATACCAATCCCAAACCCCCAAAACCCTGGATAGAGGGGCTTAGTGTGTTAGACACAGGGACACTGAGGATTCATACCAAACCCAAAACCCTGGATAGAGGGGCTCAGTGTGTTAGACACAGGGACACTGAGGATTCATACCAAACCCAAAACCCTGGATAGAGGGGCTCAGTGTGTTGGACACAGGGACACTGAGGATTCATACCAAACCCAAAACCCTGGATAGAGGGGCTTAGTGTGTTAGACACAGGGACACTGAGGATTCATACCAAACCCAAAACCCTGGATAGAGGGGCTCAGTGTGTTAGACACAGGGACACTGAGGATTCATACCAAACCCAAAACCCTGGATAGAGGGACTCAGTGTGTTAGACACAGGGACACTGAGGATTCATACCAAAACCCTGGATAGAGGGGCTCAGTGTGTTAGACACAGGGACACTGAGGATTCATACCAATCCCAAACCCCCAAAACCCTGGATAGAGGGGCTCAGTGTGTTAGACACAGGGACACTGAGGATTCATACCAAACCCAAAACCCTGGATAGAGGAGCTCAGTGTGTTAGACACAGGGACACTGAGGATTCATACCAAACCCAAAACCCTGGATAGAGGGGCTCAGTGTGTTGGACACAGGGACACTGAGGATTCATACCAAACCCAAAACCCTGGATAGAGGGGCTCAGTGTGTTAGACACAGGGACACTGAGGATTCATACCAATCCCAAACCCCCAAAACCCTGGATAGAGGGACTCAGTGTGTTAGACACAGGGACACTGAGGATTCATACCAAAACCCTGGATAGAGGGGCTCAGTGTGTTAGACACAGGGACACTGAGGATTCATACCAAACCCAAAACCCTGGATAGAGGGGCTCAGTGTGTTAGACACAGGGACACTGAGGATTCATACCAAACACAAAACCCTGGATAGAGGGGCTCAGTGTGTTAGACACAGGGACACTGAGGATTCATACCAAACCCAAAACCCTGGATAGAGGGGCTCAGTGTGTTAGACACAGGGACACTGAGGATTCATACCAAACCCAAAACCCTGGATAGAGGGACTCAGGGTGTTAGACACAGGGACACTGAGGATTCATACCAAACCCAAAACCCTGGATAGAGGGACTCAGTGTGTTAGACACAGGGACACTGAGGATTCATACCAAAACCCTGGATAGAGGGGCTCAGTGTGTTAGACACAGGGACACTGAGGATTCATACCAATCCCAAACCCCCAAAACCCTGGATAGAGGGGCTTAGTGTGTTAGACACAGGGACACTGAGGATTCATACCAAACCCAAAACCCTGGATAGAGGGGCTCAGTGTGTTAGACACAGGGACACTGAGGATTCATACCAAACCCAAAACCCTGGATAGAGGGGCTCAGTGTGTTGGACACAGGGACACTGAGGATTCATACCAAACCCAAAACCCTGGATAGAGGGGCTTAGTGTGTTAGACACAGGGACACTGAGGATTCATACCAAACCCAAAACCCTGGATAGAGGGGCTCAGTGTGTTAGACACAGGGACACTGAGGATTCATACCAAACCCAAAACCCTGGATAGAGGGACTCAGTGTGTTAGACACAGGGACACTGAGGATTCATACCAAACCCAAAACCCTGGATAGAGGGGCTCAGTGTGTTAGACACAGGGACACTGAGGATTCATACCAAACCCAAAACCCTGGATAGAGGGGCTCAGTGTGTTGGACACAGGGACACTGAGGATTCATACCAAACCCAAAACCCTGGATAGAGGGGCTTAGTGTGTTAGACACAGGGACACTGAGGATTCATACCAAACCCAAAACCCTGGATAGAGGGGCTCAGTGTGTTAGACACAGGGACACTGAGGATTCATACCAAACCCAAAACCCTGGATAGAGGGACTCAGTGTGTTAGACACAGGGACACTGAGGATTCATACCAAAACCCTGGATAGAGGGGCTCAGTGTGTTAGACACAGGGACACTGAGGATTCATACCAATCCCAAACCCCCAAAACCCTGGATAGAGGGGCTCAGTGTGTTAGACACAGGGACACTGAGGATTCATACCAAACCCAAAACCCTGGATAGAGGAGCTCAGTGTGTTAGACACAGGGACACTGAGGATTCATACCAAACCCAAAACCCTGGATAGAGGGGCTCAGTGTGTTGGACACAGGGACACTGAGGATTCATACCAAACCCAAAACCCTGGATAGAGGGGCTCAGTGTGTTAGACACAGGGACACTGAGGATTCATACCAATCCCAAACCCCCAAAACCCTGGATAGAGGGACTCAGTGTGTTAGACACAGGGACACTGAGGATTCATACCAAAACCCTGGATAGAGGGGCTCAGTGTGTTAGACACAGGGACACTGAGGATTCATACCAAACCCAAAACCCTGGATAGAGGGGCTCAGTGTGTTAGACACAGGGACACTGAGGATTCATACCAAACACAAAACCCTGGATAGAGGGGCTCAGTGTGTTAGACACAGGGACACTGAGGATTCATACCAAACCCAAAACCCTGGATAGAGGGGCTCAGTGTGTTAGACACAGGGACACTGAGGATTCATACCAAACCCAAAACCCTGGATAGAGGGACTCAGGGTGTTAGACACAGGGACACTGAGGATTCATACCAAACCCAAAACCCTGGATAGAGGGACTCAGTGTGTTAGACACAGGGACACTGAGGATTCATACCAAAACCCTGGATAGAGGGGCTCAGTGTGTTAGACACAGGGACACTGAGGATTCATACCAATCCCAAACCCCCAAAACCCTGGATAGAGGGGCTTAGTGTGTTAGACACAGGGACACTGAGGATTCATACCAAACCCAAAACCCTGGATAGAGGGGCTCAGTGTGTTAGACACAGGGACACTGAGGATTCATACCAAACCCAAAACCCTGGATAGAGGGGCTCAGTGTGTTGGACACAGGGACACTGAGGATTCATACCAAACCCAAAACCCTGGATAGAGGGGCTTAGTGTGTTAGACACAGGGACACTGAGGATTCATACCAAACCCAAAACCCTGGATAGAGGGGCTCAGTGTGTTAGACACAGGGACACTGAGGATTCATACCAAACCCAAAACCCTGGATAGAGGGACTCAGTGTGTTAGACACAGGGACACTGAGGATTCATACCAAAACCCTGGATAGAGGGGCTCAGTGTGTTAGACACAGGGACACCTGAGGATTCATACCAATCCCAAACCCCCAAAACCCTGGATAGAGGGACTCAGTGTGTTAGACACAGGGACACTGAGGATTCATACCAAACCCAAAACCCTGGATAGAGGGGCTCAGTGTGTTAGACACAGGGACACTGAGGATTCATACCAAACCCAAAACCCTGGATAGAAGGGCTCAGTGTGTTGGACACAGGGACACTGAGGATTCATACCAAACCCAAAACCCTGGATAGAGGGGCTTAGTGTGTTAGACACAGGGACACTGAGGATTCATACCAAACCCAAAACCCTGGATAGAGGGGCTCAGTGTGTTAGACACAGGGACACTGAGGATTCATACCAAACCCAAAACCCTGGATAGAGGGGCTCAGTGTGTTAGACACAGGGACACTGAGGATTCATACCAAAATCCTGGAGAGAGGGGCTCAGTGTGTTAGACACAGGGACACTGAGGATTCATACCAAACCCAAAACCCTGGATAGAGGGACTCAGTGTGTTAGACACAGGGACACTGAGGATTCATACCAAAACCCTGGATAGAGGGGCTCAGTGTGTTAGACACAGGGACACTGAGGATTCATACCAATCCCAAACCCCTGGATAGAGGGGCTTAGTGTGTTAGACACAGGGACACTGAGGATTCATACCAAACCCAAAACCCTGGATAGAGGGGCTCAGTGTGTTAGACACAGGGACACTGAGGATTCATACCAATCCCAAACCCCCAAAACCCTGGATAGAGGGACTCAGTGTGTTAGACACAGGGACACTGAGGATTCATACCAAACCCAAAACCCTGGATAGAGGGGCTCAGTGTGTTAGACACAGGGACACTGAGGATTCATACCAAACCCAAAACCCTGGATAGCGGGGCTCAGTGTGTTAGACACAGGGACACTGAGGATTCATACCAAACCCAAAACCCTGGATAGAGGGACTCAGTGTGTTAGACAAAGGGACACTGAGGATTTATACCAAACCCCAAAACCCTGGATAGAGGGGCTCAGTGTGTTAGACACAGGGACACTGAGGATTCATACCAAACCCAAAACCCTGGATAGAGGGGCTCAGTGTGTTGGACACAGGGACACTGAGGATTCATACCAAACCCAAAACCCTGGATAGAGGGGCACAGTGTGTTAGACACAGGGACACTGAGGATTCATACCAAACCCAAAACCCTGGATAGAGGGGCTCAGTGTGTTAGACACAGGGACACTGAGGATTCATACCAAACCCCAAAACCCTGGATAGAGGGGCTCAGTGTGTTAGACACAGGGACACTGAGGATTCATACCAAAACCCTGTTCCTATTGACCCAGTAAGACCAGCAGGCTAATGTTCCTATTGACCCAGTAAGACCAGCAGGCTAGTGTTCCTATTGACCCAGTAAGACCAGCAGGCTAGTGTTCATATTGACCCAGTAAGACCAGCAGGCTAATGTTCCTATTGACCCAGTAAGACCAGCAGGCTAATGTTCCTATTGACCCAGTAAGACAAGCAGACCAACGTTCCTATTGACCCAGTAAGACCAGCAGGCTAATGTTCCTATTGACCCAGTAAGACCAGCAGGCTAGTGTTCCTATTGACCCAGTAAGACCAGCAGGCTAATGTTCCTATTGACCCAGTAAGACCAGCAGGCTAATGTTCCTATTGACCCAGTAAGACCAGCAGGCTAATGTTCCTATTGACCCAGTAAGACCAGCAGGCTAGTGTTCCCTATTGACCCAGTAAGACCAGCAGGCTAGTGTTCCTATTGACCCAGTAAGACCAGCAGGCTAGTGTTCCTATTGACCCAGTAAGACCAGCAGGCTAATGTTCCTATTGACCCAGTAAGACCAGCAGGCTAATGTTCCTATTGACCCAGTAAGACCAGCAGGCTAGTGTTCCTATTGACCCAGTAAGACCAGCAGGCTAGTGTTCCTATTGACCCAGTAAGACCAGCAGGCTAATGTTCCTATTGACCCAGTAAGACCAGCAGGCTAATGTTCCTATTGACCCAGTAAGACCAGCAGGCTAGTGTTCCTATTGACCCAGTAAGACCAGCAGGCTAGTGTTCCTATTGACCCAGTAAGACCAGCAGGCTAGTGTTCCTATTGACCCAGTAAGACCAGCAGGCTAGTGTTCCTATTGACCCAGTAAGACCAGCAGGCTAATGTTCCTATTGACCCAGTAAGACCAGCAGGCTAATGTTCCTATTGACCCAGTAAGACCAGCAGGCTAGTGTTCCTATTGACCCAGTAAGACCAGCAGGCTAATGTTCCTATTGACCCAGTAAGACCAGCAGGCTAATGTTCCTATTGACCCAGTAAGACCAGCAGGCTAGTGTTCCTATTGACCCAGTAAGACCAGCAGGCTAGTGTTCCTATTGACCCAGTAAGACCAGCAGGCTAGTGTTCCTATTGACCCAGTAAGACCAGCAGGCTAATGTTCCTATTGACCCAGTAAGACCAGCAGGCTAATGTTCCTATTGACCCAGTAAGACCAGCAGGCTAATGTTCCTATTGACCCAGTAAGACCAGCAGGCTAATGTTCCTATTGACCCAGTAAGACCAGCAGGCTAGTGTTCCTATTGACCCAGTAAGACCAGCAGGCTAGTGTTCCTATTGACCCAGTAAGACCAGCAGGCTAGTGTTCCTATTGACCCAGTAAGACCAGCAGGCTAATGTTCCTATTGACCCAGTAAGACCAGCAGGCTAATGTTCCTATTGACCCAGTAAGACCAGCAGGCTAATGTTCCTATTGACCCAGTAAGACCAGCAGGCTAATGTTCCTATTGACCCAGTAAGACCAGCAGGCTAATGTTCCTATCGACCCAGTAAGGCCATTAGGCTAATGTTCCTATCGACCCAGTAAGACCAGCAGGCTAATGTTCCTATCGACCCAGTAAGACCAGCAGGCTAATGTTCCTATCGACCCAGTAAGACCAGCAGGCTAATGTTCCTATTGACCCAGTAAGACCAGCAGGCTAATGTTCCTATTGACCCAGTAAGACCAGCAGGCTAATGTTCCTATTGACCCAGTAAGACCAGCAGGCTAATGTTCCTATCGACCCAATAAGGTCATTAGGCTAATGTTCCTATCGACCCAGTAAGACCAGCAGGCTAATGTTCCTATCGACCCAGTAAGACCAGCAGGCTAATGTTCCTATCGACCCAGTAAGACCAGCAGGCTAATGTTCCTATTGACCCAGTAAGACCAGCAGGCTAGTGTTCCTATTGACCCAGTAAGACCAGCAGACTAATGTTCCTATTGACCCAGTAAGACCAGCAGGCTAATGTTCCTATACCCAGTAAGACCAGCAGGCTAGTGTTCCTATTGACCCAGTAAGATCAGCAGGCTAATGTTCCTATTGACCCAGTAAGACCAGCAGGCTAGTGTTCCTATTGACCCAGTAAGACCAGCAGGCTAATGTTCCTATTGACCCAGTAAGACCAGCAGGCTAGTGTTCCTATTGACCCAGTAAGACCAGCAGGCTAATGTTCCTATTGACCCAGTAAGACCAGCAGGCTAGTGTTCCTATTGACCCAGTAAGACCAGCAGGCTAATGTTCCTATTGACCCAGTAAGACCAGCAGGCTAATGTTCCTATTGACCCAGTAAGACCAGCAGGCTAATGTTCCTATTGACCCAGTAAGACCAGCAGGCTAATGTTCCTATTGACCCAGTAAGACCAGCAGGCTAATGTTCCTATTGACCCAGTAAGACCAGCAGGCTAATGTTCCTATTGACCCAGTAAGACCAGCAGGCTAATGTTCCTATTGACCCAGTAAGACCAGCAGGCTAATGTTCCTATTGACCCAGTAAGACCAGCAGGCTAATGTTCCTATTGACCCAGTAAGACCAGCAGGCTAATGTTCCTATTGACCCAGTAAGACCAGCAGGCTAGTGTTTTTAATGTTATGTAACTGTTATGAAACTTGTATTGTCAATTTGTATTTAAACGTGTACATGACACTGCAACAACATTTCCCTGTGGGGACAATTAGGTCAGTAAAGAGTTGGGACGTTCCAAGGATCCCAGACAGCAAGGACCTGTTGTTCCACTCGTATCTGCCTCCTCATTGGTCCCTCCTGATCTCGCCTCTTCCCGACGGTCTTCTATCTTTGAGGACATGTATTTCCATTGTTAGAGCATCTGGACCACCTCCTTATTGGAGGAGAAGGTCCTAGGTCCCTCCCCTCTGGCCTTCTTCTCCAATGCACTGTGAGGAGAGAGGATGTGAGAAAGAGCTTTTGCACTCTGCATCCTGATACTTACAGGAAGCCACTGTGAGCTGACCACCGGCCCTACAGGCTGCTATAGTCACCCTGCATCCTGATCCTTACAGGAAGCCACTGTGAGCTGACCACCGGCCCTACAGGCTGCTATAGTCACCCTGCATCCTGATCCTTACAGGAAGCCACTGTGAGCTGACCACCGGCCCTACAGGTTGCTATAGTCACTCTGCATCCTGATCCTTACAGGAAGCCACTGTGAGCTGAACACCGGCCCTACAGGCTGCTATAGTCACCCTGCATCCTGATCCTTACAGGAAGCCACTGTGAGCTGACCACCGGCCCTACAGGCTGCTATAGTCACCCTGCATCCTGATCCTTACAGGAAGCCACTGTGAGCTGACCACCGGCCTTACAGGCTGCTATAGTCACCCTGCATCCTGATCCTTACAGGAAGCCACTGTGAGCTGACCACCGGCCCTACAGGTTGCTACAGTCACTCTGCGTCCTGATCCTTACAGGAAGCCACTGTGAGCTGACCACCGGCCCTACAGGCTGCTACAGTCACTCTGCATCCTGATCCTTACAGGAAGCCACTGTGAGCTGACCACCGGCCCTACAGGTTGCTACAGTCACTCTGCATCCTGATCCTTACAGGAAGCCACTGTGAGCTGACCACCGGCCCTACAGGCTGCTACAGTCACTCTGCATCCTGATCCTTACAGGAAGCCACTGTGAGCTGACCACCGGCCCTACAGGCTGCTACAGTCACTCTGCATCCTGATCCTTACAGGAAGCCACTGTGAGCTGACCACCGGCCCTACAGGCTGCTATAGTCACTCTGCAACCACTGTGAGCTGACCACCGGCCCTACAGGCTGCTATAGTCACTCTGCATCCTGATCCTTACAGGAAACCACTGTGAGCTGACCACCGGCCCTACAGGCTGCTACAGTCACTCTGCATCCTGATCCTTACAGGAAGCCACTGTGAGCTGACCACCGGCCCTACAGGCTGCTATAGTCACTCTGCATCCTGATCCTTACAGGAAGCCACTGTGAGCTGACCACCGGCCCTACAGGTTGCTATAGTCACTCTGCATCCTGATCCTTACAGGAAGCCACTGTGAGCTGAACACCGGCCCTACAGGTTGCTATAGTCACTCTGCATCCTGATCCTTACAGGAAGCCACTGTGAGCTGAACACCGGCCCTACAGGTTGCTATAGTCACTCTGCATCCTGATCCTTACAGGAAGCCACTGTGAGCTGACCACCGGCCCTACAGGTTGCTATAGTCACTCTGCATCCTGATCCTTACAGGAAGCCACTGTGAGCTGACCACCGGCCCTACAGGTTGCTATAGTCACTCTGCATCCTGATCAACTAGAAATAAAATCCAGGCGAAATGAATGAATTTGTAAAGCTGACAGAGCAGTAGGCAGTGTCACGTCTCTATTCTAAATAGAGGTTTTATGCTGTTAAGAATTCATTCAAATGTTTTACATACCTGGTACATGAGAAGATATTTTCCATTTCCAATACCTCCCATCTGAAAACACACCTCCCATCTGAAAACACACCTCCCATCTGAAAACACCCCTCCCATCTGAAAACACACCTCCCATCTGAAAACACACCTCCCATCTGAAAACACACCTCCCATCTGAAAACACACCTCCCATCTGAAAACACACCTCCCATCTGAAAACACACCTCCCATCTGAAAACACACCTCCCATCTGAAAACACACCTCCCATCTTTAAACACACCTCCCATCTTTAAACACACCTCCCATCTGAAAACACACCTCCCATCTGAAAACACACCTCCCATCTGAAAACACACCTCCCATCTTTAAACACACCTCCCATCTTTAAACACACCTCCCATCTTTAAACACACCTCCCATCTTTAAACACACCTCCCATTCACAGCAGAACCCTCTTGTTTTATTCAACAGTCCCGCTCCCAAACAGGCCCGAGATTCAATCTGATCAGGCGTTGTCGACGATGCGGCTTTTAAAAAAGGCAATGTTACCACGTTGGTAGAGATTGCATTAACTCTACAAACGTTGCAGAATGCTTGAAATGTGGCATCGGTCGGCAGGCACTATGGAATTGAATCCAATTGAACAGCGGATCTCAGTGATATTAGTTCAAACCATGAATTAAAACCATAGGACCATGTTTTGTTGAAGTGATGCAGCTTTATTGAATTAACCTTCCCGTCTAATGATACACGTCTCCTCTATTCAAATGCCAACCTTTCCATTCCCTCCCACAACAAGCATTAACCCATATGTCCCTTCGGGAAAAACTAAAAAAGAAGGGGACCCTTTCCCTGTTGACATTTCTCCCCTCCAGAAACCTCCGGGACTCAGGAGGAGCTGAGCAGCGCCCCGCCCCAGGTCTCGTGCTTCGATCCTGGGTTGAGGTGGGTGATGGTGACATCCACCGCCTGGATCTTCTGGTACTTGGGAGGGATGGAGCACACCTTATAGCTCACCTCATCTCCTTCCATTGGCACGTATTCCCCCTCGATACTGTAGAGGGAGGAGGGAGGAGGGAGAGATGAGAATACATGCTCATCTTTATCAGTTTGTTCTTTTCCAACTGTCTTCTCTCCTAGAACCACGTGTACTCAACCCTCCTAGAACCACGTGTACACAACTCTCCTAGAACCACGTGTACTCAACTCTCCTAGAACCACGCGTACACAACTCTCCTAGAACCACGCGTACACAACTCTCCTAGAACCACGCGTACACAACTCTCCTAGAACCACATGTACACACCTCTCCTAGAACCACGTGTACACAACTCTCCTAGAACCACGTGTACACAACTCTCCTAGAACCACGTGTACACAACTCTCCTAGAACCACGTGTACACAACTCTCCTAGAACCACGTGTACACAACTCTCCTAGAACCACGTGTACACAACTCTCCTAGAACCACGTGTACACAACTCTCCTAGAACCACGTGTACACACCTCTCCTAGAACCACGTGTACACAACTCTCCTAGAACCACGTGTACACAACTCTCCTAGAACCACGTGTACACAACTCTCCTAGAACCAGGTGTACACAACTCTCCTAGAACCACGTGTACACAACTCTCCTAGAACCACGTGTACACAACTTGCCAGACCACAAACATACCCTAAGTGTATGACTAAAAGTACTGGCTATACCAATCACTCTGTACTTCTGATACGGGGACCACACGAATAGCCTGCTTTTGAAGGAGAGAGAGAGAGAGAGAGAGAGAGAATCTCCTTTCTAAAAGACGGGCACTAGGACCTCAGGGACCAATGACGCCACGAAAAAGGTGAAAGGACGCAGAGCGAACTGCAGACCGTTGCCCTTCGTCACCGTCCTCATCACTGTGTGAGTGGGAGCTGGTAGTATCTTTTTAAATGTGTGTCGAGGCTGTGACCCACAAACTTACTCTGAGATGTGGACAAAGATGTCGCTGCCTCCGTCGGCTGGTGTGATGAAGCCGTGTCCTTTAGTCCGAGAGAAACACTTACATACACCGCTGAATGACGGGCCCTCCGCTGCCCGCTCCGCCCTGCACACACACACACACACACACACCACACACCAGACACACACACCGCACGCAAGCACACCACACAAACACCACAGACACCACACACAGACACCACACACAGACACCACACACACACACCACACAGACATACGCACATGCAACACACACAGACAAGCACACCACACACACACACACGCGCAACACACACAGACACGCACACCACACACACAGACGTGCACGCACACGCAGACACACACACCACGACCACACACACACCACACACAACGACCACAGACACACACACACAAAATAAAAGGCAGGCAACATTTTAAAAAAGGAACAACGACAACCTTGCAACACGCATCTAATTATTCAGTATGAATGAGATTTGATTTATTTGGTTTCCATTCTTCATTGTAACCATGACGACTACACAAATAATTGAACACAACCAATATGAGCAGATTAGTCTTCAATATAGAAATGTTTTGACCAAGTTAATCAGACAGAATGTTGGTACTTATTTTGATCCAAAGCCAGAAATGAGTGAGTCACTCAGCTTTATGATGACCAATATAGATGTTGCTGTAAATAGCCTACTAAATAGGCCGAACCCTAGATGAATATTAAAATTGCCTAAATAAACTAGTACATTTCATTAATTAAATAAAATAACTAGCTCAGGTCTTGAAAATATATTTTCCCCCTCCCCTCTCCTCGCTGTGCCTTCTTTCATTCAGTCTCTTCTTCTAAGTAGAGAAGGACTCCGTGTTTCAGAAACTCACTTTCTATTTATTTATTTATTTTACCAGGTAAGTTGACTGAGAACACGTTCTCATTTACAGCAACGACCTGGGGAATAGTTACAGGGGAGAGGAGGGGGATGAATGTGCCAATTGTAAACTGGGGATTATTAGGTGACCGTGATGGTTTGAGGGCCAGATTGGGAATTTAGCCAGGACACCAGGGTTAACACCCCTACTTTTACGATAAGTGCCATGGGATCTTTAATGACCTCAGAGAGTCAGGACACCCGTTTAACGTCCCATCCGGGATATCTTTTTAGACCAGAGGAAAGAGTGCCTCCTACTGGCCCTCCAATACCACTTCCAGCAGCATCTGGTCTCCCATCCAGGAACTGCCCAGGACCAACCCTGCTTAGCTTCAGAAGCAAGCCAGCAGTGGTATGCAGGGTGGTATGCTGCTGCCCCTTCTATAGACGGGCTATCACTCTCCCACTGTAATACATAAAGACAGGTAGTTATTTACACAATGATTTATTTCTGTTTTTAGAGAAACCAAAAGGCTGCCGTGCCAATTTTTCTAAAACCGTCAGTCCACACGTCAAGTGAGTTTCTGAAACACGGAGTCCTTCTCTTCTCTTCACATGTCAAGTGTAATTGAGCCATTGTATTTCCCCAAGTTCTCTCTCAACTCCGGGACCACCCGCCAGCTAAATGTTGTTGTTGCCTGATGCAGGACTCTATAGCACCAGAGGAGAGAGACCCTCAGACTGAAATATTCCCACCTCCATTCGTTTACAAAAGGATGGTGTAAATAGTGGTTCTTGGTGTGAACAATCCCCCAATTTGTGCCACGGTTTAGACTAGCGATGTATCAGCGTTCTAACTCCCCCTTGTGGTAGTGTGGTGCAATGACAGAAGTTGAGGCATGATACATTATATAGTGTTATGATACGGGAGTAGTGTTATGATACATTATATAGTGTTATGATACATTATACAGTGTTATGATACGGGAGTAGTGTTATGATACATTATATAGTGTTATGATACATTATATAGTGTTATGATACGGGAGTAGTGTTATGATACATTATATAGTGTTATGATACATTATACAGTGTTATGATACGGGAGTAGTGTTATGATACATTATATAGTGTTATGATACATTATATAGTGTTATGATACATTATATAGTGTTATGATACATTATATAGTGTTATGATACTGGAGTAGTGTTATGATACATTATACAGTGTTATGATACGGGAGTAGTGTTATGATACATTATATAGTGTTATGATACATTATATAGTGTTATGATACATTATATAGTGTTATGATACATTATACAGTGTTATGATACGGGAGTAGTGTTATGATACATTATACAGTGTTATGATACGGGAGCAGTGTTATGATACATTATATAGTGTTATGATACATTATACAGTGTTATGATACTGGAGTAGTGTTATGATACATTATACAGTGTTATGATACATTATACAGTGTTATGATACGGGAGTAGTGTTATGATACATTATATAGTGTTATGATACATTATACAGTGTTATGATACGGGAGTAGTGTTATGATACATTATATAGTGTTATGATACATTATATAGTGTTATGATACTGGAGTAGTGTTATGACACATTATATAGTGTTATGATACATTATACAGTGTTATGATACGGGAGTAGTGTTATGATACATTATACAGTGTTATGATACATTATATAGTGTTATGATACGGGAGTAGTGTTATGATACATTATATAGTGTTATGATACATTATATAGTGTTATGATACGGGAGTAGTGTTATGATACATTATATAGTGTTATGATACATTATATAGTGTTATGATACGGGAGTAGTGTTATGATACATTATATAGTGTTATGATACATTATACAGTGTTATGACGGGGGGCACAGTGTTATGATACGGGAGTAGTGTTATGATACATTATATAGTGTTATGATACATTATATAGTGTTATGATACATTATATAGTGTTATGACACATTATATAGTGTTATGATACGGGAGTAGTGTTATGACACATTATATAGTGTTATGATACATTATATAGTGTTATGATACATTATATAGTGTTATGATACATTATACAGTGTTATGATACGGGAGTAGTGTTATGATACATTATACAGTGTTATGATACGGGAGCAGTGTTATGATACATTATATAGTGTTATGATACATTATACAGTGTTATGATACTGGAGTAGTGTTATGATACATTATACAGTGTTATGATACATTATACAGTGTTATGATACGGGAGTAGTGTTATGATACATTATATAGTGTTATGATACATTATACAGTGTTATGATACGGGAGTAGTGTTATGATACATTATATAGTGTTATGATACATTATATAGTGTTATGATACTGGAGTAGTGTTATGACACATTATATAGTGTTATGATACATTATACAGTGTTATGATACGGGAGTAGTGTTATGATACATTATACAGTGTTATGATACATTATATAGTGTTATGATACGGGAGTAGTGTTATGATACATTATATAGTGTTATGATACATTATATAGTGTTATGATACGGGAGTAGTGTTATGATACATTATATAGTGTTATGATACATTATATAGTGTTATGATACGGGAGTAGTGTTATGATACATTATATAGTGTTATGATACATTATACAGTGTTATGACGGGGGGCACAGTGTTATGATACGGGAGTAGTGTTATGATACATTATATAGTGTTATGATACATTATATAGTGTTATGATACATTATATAGTGTTATGACACATTATATAGTGTTATGATACGGGAGTAGTGTTATGACACATTATATAGTGTTATGATACATTATATAGTGTTATGATACATTATATAGTGTTATGATACTGGAGTAGTGTTATGATACATTATATAGTGTTATGATACATTATATAGTGTTATGATACATTATATAGTGTTATGATACATTATATAGTGTTATGATACTGGAGTAGTGTTATGATACATTATACAGTGTTATGATACGGGAGTAGTGTTATGATACATTATATAGTGTTATGATACATTATATAGTGTTATGATACATTATACAGTGTTATGATACTGGAGTAGTGTTATGATACATTATACAGTGTTATGATACATTATATAGTGTTATGATACATTATATAGTGTTATGATACATTATATAGTGTTATGATACTGGAGTAGTGTTATGATACATTATATAGTGTTATGATACTGGAGTAGTGTTATGATACATTATATAGTGTTATGATACATTATACAGTGTTATGATACATTATATAGTGTTATGATACATTATATAGTGTTATGATACATTATATAGTGTTATGATACATTATATAGTGTTATGATACATTATATAGTGTTATGATACATTATATAGTGTTATGATACATTATATAGTGTTATGATACATTATATAGTGTTATGATACTGGAGTAGTGTTATGACACATTATACAGTGTTATGATACATTATATAGTGTTATGATACATTATATAGTGTTATGATACATTATATAGTGTTATGATACATTATATAGTGTTATGATACTGGAGTAGTGTTATGATACATTATATAGTGTTATGATACATTATATAGTGTTATGATACATTATATAGTGTTATGATACATTATACAGTGTTATGATACATTATATAGTGTTATGATACATTATATAGTGTTATGATACATTATATAGTGTTATGATACATTATATAGTGTTATGATACGGGAGTAGTGTTATGATACATTATATAGTGTTATGATACATTATATAGTGTTATGATACTGGAGTAGTGTTATGATACATTATACAGTGTTATGATACATTATATAGTGTTATGATACATTATACAGTGTTATGATACTGGAGTAGTGTTATGATACATTATACAGTGTTATGATACATTATACAGTGTTATGATACTGGAGTAGTGTTATGATACATTATACAGTGTTATGATACGGGAGTAGTGTTATGATACATTATACAGTGTTATGATACGGGAGTAGTGTTATGATACATTATACAGTGTTATGATACGGGAGTAGTGTTATGATACATTATACAGTGTTATGATACATTATACAGTGTTATGATACGGGAGTAGTGTTATGATACATTATATAGTGTTATGATACATTATACAGTGTTATGATACGGGAGTAGTGTTATGATACATTATATAGTGTTATGATACATTATATAGTGTTATGATACGGGAGTAGTGTTATGATACATTATATAGTGTTATGATACATTATACAGTGTTATGATACGGGAGTAGTGTTATGATACATTATATAGTGTTATGATACATTATATAGTGTTATGATACTGGAGTAGTGTTATGATACATTATATAGTGTTATGATACATTATACAGTGTTATGATACATTATATAGTGTTATGATACATTATATAGTGTTATGATACGGGAGTAGTGTTATGATACATTATACAGTGTTATGATACGGGAGTAGTGTTATGATACATTATATAGTGTTATGATACGGGAGTAGTGTTATGACACATTATATAGTGTTATGATACATTATACAGTGTTATGATACTGGAGTAGTGTTATGATACATTATATAGTGTTATGATACATTATACAGTGTTATGACGGGGGGCACAGTGTTATGATACGGGAGTAGTGTTATGATACATTATACAGTGTTATGATACTGGAGTAGTGTTATGATACATTATACAGTGTTATGATACATTATACAGTGTTATGATACATTATATAGTGTTATGATACTGGAGTAGTGTTATGATACATTATACAGTGTTATGATACGGGAGTAGTGTTATGATACATTATACAGTGTTATGATACGGGAGTAGTGTTATGATACATTATACAGTGTTATGATACATTATACAGTGTTATGATACTGGAGTAGTGTTATGATACATTATACAGTGTTATGATACATTATATAGTGTTATGATACGGGAGTAGTGTTATGACACATTATATAGTGTTATGATACATTATACAGTGTTATGATACTGGAGTAGTGTTATGATACATTATATAGTGTTATGATACATTATACAGTGTTATGACGGGGGGCACAGTGTTATGATACGGGAGTAGTGTTATGATACATTATACAGTGTTATGATACTGGAGTAGTGTTATGATACATTATACAGTGTTATGATACATTATACAGTGTTATGATACATTATATAGTGTTATGATACGGGAGTAGTGTTATGATACATTATACAGTGTTATGATACATTATACAGTGTTATGATACATTATACAGTGTTATGATACATTATATAGTGTTATGATACTGGAGTAGTGTTATGATACATTATACAGTGTTATGATACATTATACAGTGTTATGATACATTATATAGTGTTATGATACGGGAGTAGTGTTATGATACATTATATAGTGTTATGATACATTATATAGTGTTATGATACTGGAGTAGTGTTATGATACATTATACAGTGTTATGATACGGGAGTAGTGTTATGATACATTATACAGTGTTATGATACGGGAGTAGTGTTATGATACATTATACAGTGTTATGATACATTATACAGTGTTATGATACGGGAGTAGTGTTATGATACATTATATAGTGTTATGATACATTATATAGTGTTATGATACGGGAGTAGTGTTATGATACATTATATAGTGTTATGATACATTATACAGTGTTATGATACGGGAGTAGTGTTATGATACATTATACAGTGTTATGATACATTATATAGTGTTATGATACGGGAGTAGTGTTATGATACATTATATAGTGTTATGATACATTATACAGTGTTATGATACGGGAGTAGTGTTATGATACATTATATAGTGTTATGATACATTATATAGTGTTATGATACGGGAGTAGTGTTATGATACATTATATAGTGTTATGATACATTATATAGTGTTATGATACATTATATAGTGTTATGATACGGGAGTAGTGTTATGACACATTATATAGTGTTATGATACATTATACAGTGTTATGATACTGGAGTAGTGTTATGATACATTATATAGTGTTATGATACATTATACAGTGTTATGACGGGGGGCACAGTGTTATGATACGGGAGTAGTGTTATGACACATTATATAGTGTTATGATACATTATATAGTGTTATGATACTGGAGTAGTGTTATGATACATTATATAGTGTTATGATACATTATATAGTGTTATGATACTGGAGTAGTGTTATGATACATTATACAGTGTTATGATACATTATATAGTGTTATGATATGGGAGTAGTGTTATGATACATTATATAGTGTTATGATACATTATACAGTGTTATGATACGGGAGTAGTGTTATGATACATTATATAGTGTTATGATACATTATATAGTGTTATGATACGGGAGTAGTGTTATGATACATTATATAGTGTTATGATACATTATATAGTGTTATGACGGGGGGCACAGTGTTATGACGGGGGGCACAGTGTTATGACGGGGGGCACAGTGTTATGACGGGGGCACAGTGTATGACAGGGGCACAGTGTTATGATGGGGGTAATGTTGGCAAACAGTTAGTCAACACATTGCCACTGCCAGGAAACACTTCCACACTCCGCCCCCAGGGGGCAGCACCAACAGGGTCTAGGTGCTGAGCTAAGCCGTGATAAGCACATCAGGTGCAGCCAATTAAGGTGATGGTCAGTCAGTGTCCCAGCTGGAAAAACCAGGATTTCGAGGATTTCATTGGTGGCCTTGAGGCCTTTGGTTTGGTTTAGAGTCTTTAGTTTGGGTATAATGAGTTTAGTTAGATATAATGATTCAGGTTACAGACCATGTAGCTAGGACCCCTAGACATAATGAGTCAGGTTACAGACCATGTAGCTAGGACCCTAGACATAATGAGTCAGGTTACAGACCATGTAGCTAGGACCCCTAGACATAATGAGTCAGGTTACATGTAGCTAGGACCCCTAGACATAATGAGTCAGGTTACATGTAGCTAGGACCCCTAGACATAATGAGTCAGGTTACAGACCACGTAGCTAGGACCCCTAGACATAATGAGTCAGGTTACAGACCATGTAGCTAGGACCCCTAGACATAATGAGTCAGGTTACAGACCATGTAGCTAGGACCCCTAGACATAATGAGTCAGGTTACAGACCATGTAGCTAGGACCCCTAGACATAATGAGTCAGGTTACAGACCATGTAGCTAGGACCCCTAGACATAATGAGTCAGGTTACAGACCATGTAGCTAGGACCCCTAGACATAATGAGTCAGGTTACAGACCATGTAGCTAGGACCCCTAGACATAATGAGTCAGGTTACAGACCATGTAGCTAGGACCCCTAGACATAAAGAGTCAGGTTACAGACCATGTAGCTAGGACCCCTAGATATAATGAGTCAGGTTACAGACCATGTAACTAGGACCCCTAGACATAATGAGTCAGGTTACACGTAGCTAGGACCCCTAGACATAATGAGTCAGGTTACAGACCATGTAGCTAGGACCCCTAGACATAATGAGTCAGGTTACAGACCACGTAGCAAGGACCCCTAGACATAATGAGTCAGGTTACAGACCATGTAGCTAGGACCCCTAGACATAATGAGTCAGGTTACATGTAGCTAGGACCCCTAGACATAATGAGTCAGGTTACAGACCACGTAGCAAGGACCCCTAGACATAATGAGTCAGGTTACATGTAGCTAGGACCCCTAGACATAATGAGTCAGGTTACATGTAGCTAGGACCCCTAGACATAATGAGTCAGGTTACATGTAGCTAGGACCCCTAGACATAATGAGTCAGGTTACATGTAGCTAGGACCCTAGACATAATGAGTCAGGTTACAGACCATGTAACTGGGACCTCTAGACATAATGAGTCAGGTTACATGTAGCTAGGACCCCTAGACATAATGAGTCAGGTTACATGTAGCTAGGACCCCTAGACATAATGAGTCAGGTTACAGACCACGTAGCAAGGACCCCTAGACATAATGAGTCAGGTTACAGACCACGTAGCTAGGACCCCTAGACAGAATGAGTCAGGTTACATGTAGCTAGGACCCTAGACATAATGAGTCAGGTTACAGACCATGTAGCTAGGACCCCTAGACATAATGAGTCAGGTTACAGACCATGTAGCTAGGACCCCTAGACATAATGAGTCAGGTTACATGTAGCTAGGACCCCTAGACATAATGAGTCAGGTTACAGACCATGTAGCTAGGACCCCTAGACATAATGAGTCAGGTTACATGTAGCTAGGACCCCTAGATATAATGAGTCAGGTTACAGACCATGTAGCTAGGACACTAGACATAATGAGTCAGGTTACATGTAGCTAGGACCCCTAGATATAATGAGTCAGGTTACAGACCATGTAGCTAGGACCCTAGACATAATGAGTCAGGTTACATGTAGCTAGGACCCCTAGATATAATGAGTCAGGTTACAGACCATGTAGCTAGGACCCTAGACATAATGAGTCAGGTTACATGTAGCTAGGACCCCTAGATATAATGAGTCAGGTTACAGACCATGTAGCTAGGACCCTAGACATAATGAGTCAGGTTACATGTAGCTAGGACCCCTAGACCTAATAAGTTAAGCCGTTATAACACTAACTAGGTGTGTGTGTGTGTGTGTGTGTGTAGTACTCACGCGGAGCAGGTCCTAGTACGTCTGGTTGGCAGAGGGCTGGGTATGAGGTAACCTCTCATGGGGGAGGGGGAACGGTCTCGGTACCGGGAGGCTGGCGGGCACAGGGACCCAGGGGACACTGGAGAGACTGGGGAGACCGGGGAGCCAGGGGCCCCAGAGGTCAGGGGAGGGGTCGTAGAGCATGGGGATACTGACCCCTGGATGCGTGTGGCTTCAGAAGACATTGTGTGAGGAAGGGTAGTCGTGACAACCACCTAGAGTAGACAGACAGAGAGGCAGACAAGGAGAGGAGAGAAAGGGAGGAGAAACCCAGTTTAGTTGTTATACTAATAGACCTGATTATGACATCACAGTTCCAAATGACCCTCTAAACAGTTTACAATAGACAGGAGAGGTGGATGTCGTGACTACAGAGAATATGAAGAGATAACAGGGAGGGAGGGTTGTATCATTTTTGTCCTTCCCTCCTAACTCTTTTCTCTTGGCCCATCCATCATTTTCATTTCCTGTTCCACTGTCTAGGAAATGGATTTGGTCTAGGGTTTCTTCCCTAGCCTGGGTACCAGTCTGTTTGTGCCATTATGCTACTGTTAGACATGACAAGCAGTATTAGCATGATGCACAAACAGAACTGGGACGTGACCAGGCTATTTCTACTCTACTATGAGAGATCAGTAGATCTGGGACCAGGCTAATTCTACTCTACTGTGATAGATCAGTAGATCTGGGACCAGGCTAATTCTACTCTACTGTGATAGATCAGTAGATCTGGGACCAGGCTAATTCTACTCTACTGTGATAGATCAGTAGATCTGGGACCAGGCTAATTCTACTCTACTGTGATAGATCAGTAGATCTGGGACCAGGCTAATTCTACTCTACTGTGATAGATCAGTAGATCTGGGACTAGGCTATTTCTACTCTACTGTGATAGATCAGTATATCTGGGACCCGGCTAATTCTACTCTACTGTGATAGATCAGTAGATCTGGGACCAGGCTAATTCTACTCTACTGTGATAGATCAGTAGATCTGGGACCAGGCTATTTCTACTCTACTGTGATAGATCAGTAGATCTGGGACCCGGCTAATTCTACTCTACTGTGATAGATCAGTAGATTTGGGACCAGGCTATTTCTACTCTACTGTGATAGATCAGTAGATCTGGGACCAGGCTATTTCTACTCTACTGTGATAGATCAGTAGATCTGGGACCAGGCTAAGTCTACTCTACTAGACTCACACTGAAAACTGTCAATCAGCTACATAGGCACTAGCCTGACTGCAGATACAGAAACACACCCACTCCAAACCCTGGCCGCCCAATCAGTGCCCTCCTAGGACATTAAGAACCCTCTTCACCATGGCAACACCAATCAAAGTGCTGCCAGGTTCTAGCCCATGGGGCCTGTTCAGGAGGGTTTAATGTTACAGAACATTCAGATATAAAATGTGTTCTACACATTACATTACTATATACAGTTGAAATGGGAAGTTTACATCCACTTAGGTTGGAAACATTAAAACGTGTTTTTCAACCACTCCACAAATGTCTTGTTAACAAACTATAGTTGTGGCAAGTCGGTTCGGACATCTACTTTGTGCATGACACAAGTCATTTTTCCAACAATTGTTTACAGACAGATGATTTCACTTATAATTCACTGTATCACAATTCCAGTGGGTCAGAAGTTTACATACACTAAGTTGACTGTGCCTTTATAAACAGCTTGGAAAATTCCAGAAAATGATGTCATGGCTTGAGAAGCTTCTGATAGGCTAATTGACATCCTTTGAGTCAATTGGAGGTGTACCTGTGGATGTATTTCAAGGCCGACCTTCAAACTCAGTGCCTATTTGCTTGACATTTGTAACTCATTTGTAAACACTTCTAAAAACATTATTTAACTTTAACATGCTGGGGTAATCACGTAACTGTAATTAACTAGGAAGTCGGGGCACCAAGGAACATATTCAGATTACAGTGTTATAATTTAATCTTTTCAGATATTGTCTATCTGATCAATTAGTCTTCAAATTAATGAATTATTTATTTTACCTCACGTTAGTCTCGTTCCAAACGTCGTAAATGGTTGGTTATCTGCACGAACCCAGTCTTCACTATAAGTCATCCGTACATCAATTGTCTTAAATCATTTATGTATTAACTAACTAATCACAGAAGTGCACACACAAACAAACAAAGTAAATATGGTTTCAAGAAATGATAGGAGAATGTGCCCCTAGTGGGCTAAACCGGCATGGCGGCTTGGTGGACAAAAGGGAAGTGGAGGTCAGCTGAGAAGTCACTACAGAGGTGATCATTATAACAAGTGGAGGTCAGCTGAGAAGTCACTACAGAGGTGATCATTATAACAAGTGGAGGTCAGCTGAGAAGTCACTACAGAGGTGATCATTATAACAAGTGGAGGTCAGCTGAGAAGTCACTACAGAGGTGATAATTATAACAATTGAAATGCTAATCCTTTACACTTGAACGATCACTCATTCGGGAACAATTGCAATCAATATACAGTAGATCACAAAAGTGAGTACACCCCTCACATTTTTGTAAATATTTGAGTATATCTTTTCATGTGACAACACTGAAGAAATGACACTTTGCTACAATGTAAAGTAGTGAGTGTACAGCTTGTATAACAGTGTACATTTGCTGTCCCCTCAAAATAACTCAACACACAGCCATTAAATGTCTAAACCGCTGGCAACAAAAGTGAGTACACCCCCAAGTGAAAATGTCCAAATTGGGCCCAAAGTGTTAATATTTTGTGTGGCCACCATCATTTTCCAGCACTGCCTTAACCCTCTTGGGCATGGAGTTCACCAGAGCTTCCACTCCTCCATGACGACATCACGGAGCTGGTGGATGTTAGAGACCTTGCACTCCTCCACCTTCCGTTTGAGGATGCCCCACAGATGCTCAATAGGGTTTAGGTCTGGAGACATGCTTGGCCGGTCCATCACCTTTACCCTCAGCTTCTTTAGCAAGGCAGTGGTCGTCTTGGAGGTGTGTTTGGGGTCGTTATCATGTTGGAATACTGCCCTGCGGCCCAGTCTCCGATGGGAGGGGATCATGCTATGCTTCAGTATGTCACAGTACATGTTGGCATTCGTGGTTCCCTCAATGAACTGTAGCTCCCCAGTGCCGGCAGCACTCATGCAGCCCCAGACCATGACACCCCCACCACCATGCTTGACTGTAGGCAAGACACACTTGTCTTGATTTTCACCTTGTCAGCTCGGGGGAACCAATCTTGCAACCTTACAGTTAACTAGTCCAACGCAATAACGACCTGCCTCTCTCCACAAGTGCAACGAGAATGCAGTAAGCCAAGGTAAGTTGCTAGCTAGCATTAAACTTAATAAAAACAATCAATCAATTAATCAGAATCACTAGTTAACTACACATGGTTGATGATATTACTAGTTTATCTAGCGTGTCCTGCGTTGTATATAATCTGACTGAGCATACAAGTATTTGACTGAGCGGTGGGAGGCAGAAGCAGGCGCATAAGCATTCATTTAAACAGCACTTTCGTGCATTTTGCCAGCAGCTCTTCGCTGTTTATGACTTCAAGCCTATCAACTCCCGAGATGAGGCTGGTGTAACTGATGTGAAATGGCTAACTAGTTAGCGGGGTGCACGCTAATAGCGTTTCAAACATCACTCACTCAGACACTTCTAGTAGTTGTTCCCCTTGCTCTGCATGGGTAACGCTGCTTCGACGGTGGCTGTTGCCGATGTGTTCCTGGTTCGAGCCCAGGGAGGGCGAGGAGAGGGACGGAAGCTATACTGTTACACTGGCAATACTAAAGTGCCTATAAGAACATCCAATATCCAAAGGTTAATGAAATACAAATGGTATAGAGAGAAATAGTCCTATAATTCCTATAATAACTACAACCTAAAACTTCTTACTGGGGAATATTGAAGACTCGTGTTAAAAAGGAATCACCAGCTTTCATATGTTCTCATGTTCTGAGCAAGGAACTTAAAAGTTAGCTTTCTTACATGGCACATATTGCACTTTTACTTTCTTCTCCAACACAGTAATTGTCATGATTACAAATAAAAAAAAATTAAATCGGATACATTTCCTGTATAAACTGACCCTCCTCCTCTGGCTGCAATTGAGATAGCCACACATGTCAACCAGATGGACACAATGGAACTATTTTACACACACACACCTGCTGACACAGGCTGGTTTCAGTAGCGATCAGACCCATGGAATATTCCACCAGAGACCAATGCTGATCTCTACATCTGTGTGTGTGTGTGTGTGTGTGGGGGGGGGGGGGCCTATATTTTTTTGTTTCTGAATAACCTCCAATACCGGTCAGACAGGTTTAGCAGTACTGCTACCATCACATACATACATACACCATCACTGATTATCATCACGGTCCCTTCCCTCATGTCTGTATAGGATCAGACACAGTTAAAACTCTATGTAGTGTGTCCACAATGTAAACAAGTCAACAACGTGTGAATCACTGTTTAATATACTAGACACTAACCAGCAGGACACTACATCTGAAGTATAGTCTGTACCAGTGAATCCCTGTTTAATAGTGTAGACTAGACACTAACCAGCAGGACACTACATCTGAATTATAGTCTGTACCAGTGAATCCCTGTTTAATAGTGTAGACTAGACACTAACCAGCAGGACACTACATCTGAATTATAGTCTGTACCAGTGAATCCCTGTTTAATAGTGTAGACTAGACACTAACCAGCAGGACACTACATCTGAATTATAGTCTGTACCAGTGAATCCCTGTTTAATAGTGTAGACTAGACACTAACCAGCAGGACACTACATCTGAATTATAGTCTGTACCAGTGAATCCCTGTTTAATAGTGTAGACTAGACACTAACCAGCAGGACACTACATCTGAATTATAGTCTGTACCAGTGAATCCCTGTTTAATAGTGTAGACTAGACACTAACCAGCAGGACACTACATCTGAATTATAGTCTGTACCAGTGAATCCCTGTTTAATATACTAGACACTAACCAGCAGGACACTACATCTGAATTATAGTCTGTACCAGTGAATCCCTGTTTAATAGTGTAGACTAGACACTAACCAGCAGGACACTACATCTGAATTATAGTCTGTACCAGTGAATCCCTGTTTAATATACTAGACACTAACCAGCAGGACACTACATCTGAATTATAGTCTGTACCAGTGAATCCCTGTTTAATAGTGTAGACTAGACACTAACCAGCAGGACACTACATCTGAATTATAGTCTGTACCAGTGAATCCCTGTTTAATAGTGTAGACTAGACACTAACCAGCAGGACACTACATCTGAATTATAGTCTGTACCAGTGAATCCCTGTTTAATAGTGTAGACTAGACACTAACCAGCAGGACACTACATCTGAATTATAGTCTGTACCAGTGAATCCCTGTTTAATAGTGTAGACTAGACACTAACCAGCAGGACACTACATCTGAATTATAGTCTGTACCAGTGAATCCCTGTGTAATAGTGTAGACTAGACACTAACCAGCAGGACACTACATCTGAATTATAGTCTGTACCAGTGAATCCCTGTTTAATAGTGTAGACTAGACACTAACCAGCAGGACACTACATCTGAATTATAGTCTGTACCAGTGAATCCCTGTTTAATAGTGTAGACTAGACACTAACCAGCAGGACACTACATCTGAATTATAGTCTGTACCAGTGAATCCCTGTTTAATAGTGTAGACTAGACACTAACCAGCAGGACACTACATCTGAATTATAGTCTGTACCAGTGAATCCCTGTTTAATAGTGTAGACTAGACACTAACCAGCAGGACACTACATCTGAATTATAGTCTGTACCAGTGAATCCCTGTTTAATAGTGTAGACTAGACACTAACCAGCAGGGCACTACATCTGAATTATAGTCTGTACCAGTGAATCCCTGTTTAATATACTAGACACTAACCAGCAGGACACTACATCTGAATTATAGTCTGTACCAGTGAATCCCTGTTTAATAGTGTAGACTAGACACTAACCAGCAGGACACTACATCTGAATTATAGTCTGTACCAGTGAATCCCTGTTTAATAGTGTAGACTAGACACTAACCAGCAGGACACTACATCTGAATTATAGTCTGTACCAGTGAATCCCTGTTTAATAGTGTAGACTAGACACTAACCAGCAGGACACTACATCTGAATTATAGTCTGTACCAGTGAATCCCTGTTTAATATACTAAACACTAACCAGCAGGACACTACATCTGAATTATAGTCTGTACCAGTGAATCCCTGTTTAATAGTGTAGACTAGACACTAACCAGCAGGACACTACATCTGAATTATAGTCTGTACCAGTGAATCCCTGTGTAATAGTGTAGACTAGACACTAACCAGCAGGACACTACATCTGAATTATAGTCTGTACCAGTGAATCCCTGTTTAATAGTGTAGACTAGACACTAACCAGCAGGACACTACATCTGAATTATAGTCTGTACCAGTGAATCCCTGTTTAATAGTGTAGACTAGACACTAACCAGCAGGACACTACATCTGAATTATAGTCTGTACCAGTGAATCCCTGTTTAATAGTGTAGACTAGACACTAACCAGCAGGACACTACATCTGAATTATAGTCTGTACCAGTGAATCCCTGTGTAATAGTGTAGACTAGACACTAACCAGCAGGACACTACATCTGAATTATAGTCTGTACCAGTGAATCCCTGTTTAATAGTGTAGACTAGACACTAACCAGCAGGACACTACATCTGAATTATAGTCTGTACCAGTGAATCCCTGTTTAATATACTAGACACTAACCAGCAGGACACTACATCTGAATTATAGTCTGTACCAGTGAATCCCTGTTTAATAGTGTAGACTAGACACTAACCAGCAGGACACTACATCTGAATTATAGTCTGTACCAGTGAATCCCTGTTTAATAGTGTAGACTAGACACTAACCAGCAGGACACTACATCTGAATTATAGTCTGTACCAGTGAATCCCTGTTTAATAGTGTAGACTAGACACTAACCAGCAGGACACTACATCTGAATTATAGTCTGTACCAGTGAATCCCTGTTTAATATACTAGACACTAACCAGCAGGACACTACATCTGAATTATAGTCTGTACCAGTGAATCCCTGTTTAATAGTGTAGACTAGACACTAACCAGCAGGACACTACATCTGAATTATAGTCTGTACCAGTGAATCCCTGTTTAATAGTGTAGACTAGACAATAACCAGCAGGACACTACATCTGAATTATAGTCTGTACCAGTGAATCCCTGTTTAATATACTAAACACTAACCAGCAGGACACTACATCTGAATTATAGTCTGTACCAGTGAATCCCTGTTTAATAGTGTAGACTAGACACTAACCAGCAGGACACTACATCTGAATTATAGTCTGTACCAGTGAATCCCTGTTTAATAGTGTAGACTAGACACTAACCAGCAGGACACTACATCTGAATTATAGTCTGTACCAGTGAATCCCTGTTTAATAGTGTAGACTAGACACTAACCAGCAGGACACTACATCTGAATTATAGTCTGTACCAGTGAATCACTGTTTAATAGTGTAGACTAGACACTAACCAGCAGGACACTACATCTGAATTATAGTCTGTACCAGTGAATCCCTGTTTAATAGTGTAGACTAGACACTAACCAGCAGGACACTACATCTGAATTATAGTCTGTACCAGTGAATCCCTGTTTAATATACTAGACACTAACCAGCAGGACACTACATCTGAATTATAGTCTGTACCAGTGAATCCCTGTTTAATAGTGTAGACTAGACACCAACCAGCAGGACACTACATCTGAATTATAGTCTGTACCAGTGAATCCCTGTTTAATAGTGTAGACTAGACACTAACCAGCAGGACACTACATCTGAATTATAGTCTGTACCAGTGAATCCCTGTTTAATAGTGTAGACTAGACACTAACCAGCAGGACACTACATCTGAATTATAGTCTGTACCAGTGAATCCCTGTTTAATATACTAAACACTAACCAGCAGGACACTACATCTGAATTATAGTCTGTACCAGTGAATCCCTGTTTAATAGTGTAGACTAGACACTAACCAGCAGGACACTACATCTGAATTATAGTCTGTACCAGTGAATCCCTGTTTAATAGTGTAGACTAGACACTAACCAGCAGGACACTACATCTGAATTATAGTCTGTACCAGTGAATCCCTGTTTAATATACTAGACACTAACCAGCAGGACACTACATCTGAATTATAGTCTGTACCAGTGAATCCCTGTTTAATATACTAGACACTAACCAGCAGGACACTACATCTGAATTATAGTCTGTACCAGTGAATCCCTGTTTAATAGTGTAGACTAGACACTAACCAGCAGGACACTACATCTGAATTATAGTCTGTACCAGTGAATCCCTGTTTAATATACTAAACACTAACCAGCAGGACACTACATCTGAATTATAGTCTGTACCAGTGAATCCCTGTTTAATAGTGTAGACTAGACACTAACCAGCAGGACACTACATCTGAATTATAGTCTGTACCAGTGAATCCCTGTTTAATAGTGTAGACTAGACACTAACCAGCAGGACACTACATCTGAATTATAGTCTGTACCAGTGAATCCCTGTTTAATAGTGTAGACTAGACACTAACCAGCAGGACACTACATCTGAATTATAGTCTGTACCAGTGAATCCCTGTTTAATAGTGTAGACTAGACACTAACCAGCAGGACACTACATCTGAATTATAGTCTGTACCAGTGAATCCCTGTTTAATAGTGTAGACTAGACACTAACCAGCAGGACACTACATCTGAATTATAGTCTGTACCAGTGAATCCCTGTTTAATATACTAAACACTAACCAGCAGGACACTACATCTGAATTATAGTCTGTACCAGTGAATCCCTGTTTAATAGTGTAGACTAGACACTAACCAGCAGGACACTACATCTGAATTATAGTCTGTACCAGTGAATCCCTGTTTAATATACTAAACACTAACCAGCAGGACACTACATCTGAATTATAGTCTGTACCAGTGAATCCCTGTTTAATAGTGTAGACTAGACACTAACCAGCAGGACACTACATCTGAATTATAGTCTGTACCAGTGAATCCCTGTTTAATAGTGTAGACTAGACACTAACCAGCAGGACACTACATCTGAATTATAGTCTGTACCAGTGAATCCCTGTTTAATAGTGTAGACTAGACACTAACCAGCAGGACACTACAGCTGAATTATAGTCTGTACCAGTGAATCCCTGTTTAATAGTGTAGACTAGACACTAACCAGCAGGACACTACATCTGAATTATAGTCTGTACCAGTGGTTGACATAGAGATTCAGCTGGTTCTAGTAGTGAACACAACAACAGGTTGACATAACAGAGGAGATTCAGCTGGTTCTAGTAGTGAACACATCAACAGGTTGACATAACAGAGGAGATTCAGCTGGTTCTAGTAGTGAACACATCAACAGGTTGACATAACGGAGGAGATTCAGCTGGTTCTAGTAGTGAGCACATCAACAGGTTGACATAACGGAGGAGATTCAGCTGGTTCTAGTAGTGACCACATCAACAGGTTGACATAACAGAGGAGATTCAGCTGGTTCTAATAGTGAACACATCAACAGGTTGACATAACAGAGGAGATTCAGCTGGTTCTAGTAGTGACCACATCAACAGGTTGACATAACGGAGGAGATTCAGCTGGTTCTAGTAGTGACCACATCAACAGGTTGACATAACAGAGGAGATTCAGCTGGTTCTAATAGTGAACACATCAACAGGTTGACATAACAGAGGAGATTCAGCTGGTTCTAGTAGTGACCACATCAACAGGTTGACATAACGGAGGAGATTCAGCTGGTTCTAGTAGTGACCACATCAACAGGTTGACATAACGGAGGAGATTCAGCTGGTTCTAGTAGTGACCACATCAACAGGTTGACATAACGGAGGAGATTCAGCTGGTTCTAGTAGTGACCACATCAACAGGTTGACATAACGGAGGAGATTCAGCTGGTTCTAGTAGTGAACACAACAACAGGTTGACGTAACGGAGGAGATTCAGCTGGTTCTAGTAGTGAACACAACAACAGGTTGACATAACAGAGGAGATTCAGCTGGTTCTAGTAGTGAACACATCAACAGGTTGACATAACGGAGGAGATTCAGCTGGTTCTAGTAGTGAACACATCAACAGGTTGACATAACGGAGGAGATTCAGCTGGTTCTAGTAGTGACCACATCAACAGGTTGACATAACGGAGGAGATTCAGCTGGTTCTAGTAGTGACCACATCAACAGGTTGACATAACGGAGGAGATTCAGCTGGTTCTAGTAGTGAACACATCAACAGGTTGACATAACGGAGGAGATTCAGCTGGTTCTAGTAGTGACCACATCAACAGGTTGACATAACAGAGGATATTCAGCTGGTTCTAGTAGTGACCACATCAACAGGTTGACATAACAGAGGAGATTCAGCTGGTTCTAGTAGTGACCACATCAACAGGTTGACATAACGGAGGAGATTCAGCTGGTTCTAGTAGTGAACACATCAACAGGTTGACATAATGGAGGAGATTCAGCTGGTTCTAGTAGTGACCACATCAACAGGTTGACATAACAGAGGATATTCAGCTGGTTCTAGTAGTGAACACATCAACAGGTTGACGTAACAGAGGAGATTCAGCTGGTTCTAGTAGTGACCACATCAACAGGTTGACATAACGGAGGAGATTCAGCTGGTTCTAGTAGTGAACACATCAACAGGTTGACGTAACGGAGGAGATTCAGCTGGTTCTAGTAGTGAACACATCAACAGGTTGACATAACGGAGGAGATTCAGCTGGTTCTAATAGTGAACACATCAACAGGTTGACATAACAGAGGAGATTCAGCTGGTTCTAGTAGTGACCACATCAACAGGTTGACATAACAGAGGAGATTCAGCTGGTTCTAGTAGTGAACACATCAACAGGTTGACATAACAGAGGAGATTCAGCTGGTTCTAGTAGTGAACACATCAACAGGTTGACACAACGGAGGAGATTCAGCTGGTTCTAGTAGTGAACACATCAACAGGTTGACATAACGGAGGAGATTCAGCTGGTTCTAGTAGTGAACACATCAACAGGTTGACATAACAGAGGAGATTCAGCTGGTTCTAATAGTGAACACATCAACAGGTTGACATAACAGAGGAGATTCAGCTGGTTCTAATAGTGAACACATCAACAGGTTGACATAACAGAGGAGATTCAGCTGGTTCTAGTAGTGACCACATCAACAGGTTGACATAACGGAGGAGATTCAGCTGGTTCTAGTAGTGAACACATCAACAGGTTGACATAACAGAGGAGATTCAGCTGGTTCTAGTAGTGAACACATCAACAGGTTGACATAACAGAGGAGATTCAGCTGGTTCTAGTAGTGAACACTGAATCCTTCCATTTCTTTCTGGTCTGTGTTTGTCCAATCAGCTATCTCAGTCTCACGTTTATCCATATTTCTCAAACGTAACATTTAGAAGTCGTTCCAAACATGACATTTTGTGTTTAGGGTGAAGTTTAGGCATTAACTCTAAATAGTTAAGGATCGGCTTAAAAACACACACACACACACACACACACACACACACACACAGCCTGGGTAGAGACACAGCTCCTCCCCCCTCCCCTTCCCTTCTCCCCGCCCCTATCCTTCCTTCCCACACCATCCTCAGGGAGGAAACCAGGAACAGGACTGGAAAACATAAATCAGGAACTGCCCAAGTCTCTTCCTGCCCAGTCACCGGAGATGAAATCCCTTTAACAAAACTAAACTGAGAAATGTCCTTCTGTTCTATTTAGTTCTACTCTTCCTGCAAAGGTGTGAAGCAAGGAGCGGTGGAAGTTGTACAGCAGTAGTCAGACTGCCATCCAGGACCTCTATACCAGGCGGTGTCAGACAGACTGCCATCCAGGACCTCTATACCAGGCGGTGTCAGACAGACTGCCATCCAGGACCTCTATACCAGGCGGTGTCAGACAGACTGCCATCCAGGACTTCTAAACCAGGCGGTGTCAGACAGACTGCCATCCAGGACCTCTATACCAGGCGGTGTCAGACAGACTGCCATCCAGGACCTCTATACCAGGCGGTGTCAGACAGACTGCCATCCAGGACCTCTATACCAGGCGGTGTCAGACAGACTGCCATCCAGGACCTCTATACCAGGCGGTGTCAGACAGACTGCCATCCAGGACCTCTATACCAGGGCGGGTCAGACAGACTGTCATCCAGGACCTCTATACCAGGCCGGGTCAGACAGACTGCCATCCAGGACCTCTATACCAGGCGGTGTCAGACAGACTGCCATCCAGGACCTCTATACCAGGGCGGGTCAGACAGACTGCCATCCAGGACCTCTTTACCATGGCGGGTCAGACAGACTGCCATCGAGGACCTCTATACCAGGCCGGGTCAGACAGACTGCCATCCAGGACCTCTATACCAGGCCGGGTCAGACAGACTGCCACCCAGGACCTCTATACCAGGCATGGTTAGACAGACTGCCATCCAGGACCTCTATACCAGGCCGGGTCAGACAGACTGCCATCCAGGACCTCTATACCAGGCGGTGTCAGACAGAAATGTTAACAAATAAATGCATAAATGTCTTGAGTCAATATATATTCAACCCCGTTGTTATGGAAACGCCTAAATAATTTCAGGAGTAAACATTTGCGCAACAAGTGACATAATAAGTTGCATGGACTCACTATGTGTCCAATAATAGTGTTTAACATAATTTTTTTATGATTACCTCATCTCTGTACCCCAGTATACAACTATCAGTAAGGTCCCTCAGTCAAGCAGTGAATTACAAACACAGATTCAACCACAAAGACCAGGGAGGTTTTCCAGTGCCTTGCAAAACAAAACAGTTGTTAAAAACCCCTTTGAGCATGGTGAAGTTATTAACTACACTTCGGATAGTGTACCAATACACCCAGTCACTACAAAGATACAGGCGTCCTTCCTAACTCAGTTGCCGGAGAGGAAGGAAACCACTCAGTGATTTCACCATGAGGTCAATGGTGACTTTAAAACAGTTACAGAGTTTAATGGCTGTGACAGGAGAAAACTGAGGATGGGATCAACAACATTGTAGTTACTCCACAACATTAACCTAATTGACAGAGTGAAAAGAAGGGAAGCCTTTACAGAATAACAATATTCCAAAACGTACATCATGTTTGTAACAAAGTACTAAAGTAAAACTGCAAATAATGTGGCAAAGAACGGTACGTTACGTCCTGATTACAACGTGTTGTGTTTGTAGCAAATCCAAAACATCACCGAGTACCACAGACAGACTGCCATCCAGTTATCATTGACTCAGTACTGGTACCCTGTGTATATAACCAAGTTATCATTGACTCTGTACTGGTACCCTGTGTATATAACCAAGTTATCATTGACTCAGTACTGGTACCCCGTGTATATGACCAAGTCATCATTGACTCTGTACTGGTACCCTGTGTATATAACCAAGTTATCATTGACTCTGTACTGGTACCCTGTGTATATAACCAAGTTATCATTGACTCTGTACTGGTACCCTGTGTATATAACCAAGTTATCATTGACTCAGTACTGGTACCCCGTGTATATAACCAAGTTATCATTGACTCAGTACTGGTACCCTGTGTATATAACCAAGTTATCATTGACTCAGTACTGGTACCCCGTGTATATAACCAAGTTATCATTGACTAGGTACCTTGTGTATATAACCAAGTTATCATTGACTCTGTACTGGTACCCTGTGTATATAACCAAGTTATCATTGACTCTGTACTGGTACCCTGTGTATATAACCAAGTTATCATTGACTCAGTACTGGTACCCTGTGTATATAACCAAGTTATCATTGACTCAGTACTGGTACCCTGTGTATATAACCAAGTTATCATTGACTCTGTACTGGTACCCTGTGTATATAACCTAGTTATCATTGACTAGGTACCCTGTGTATATAACCAAGTTAGCATTGACTCTGTACTGGTACCCTGTGTATATAACCAAGTTATCATTGACTCTGTACTGGTACCCTGTGTATATATTAAGCATTCTAGAACAGTTAAATAGTTAGCATGTACACAGAGGTCTAAGGCACTGCATCTCCGTGCAGCAAGAGGCGTCACTACAGTCCCTGGTTCGAATCTAAGCTGTATCACATCCGGACGTGATTGGGAGTCCCATAGGGCGGCGCACAATTGGCCCAGCGTCGTCCGGGGCGTCAATGTACCGACGTTGGCATTTTTTTTTAGCTAATATCGTCCGATACCGATATGTTCATAATATATCATGCATCGCTATAGATAATAGTTTCATAACACTATCGCCAGGCTGACAGGAGCTAGAGGCTAACAGCTAATGTGTCTGTTCAACAACAGAGAGGCTAACAGCTAATGTGTCTGTTCAACAACAGAGGCGCTAACAGCTAATGTGTCTATGTCTTTGTGTCTGTTCAACAACAGAGAGGCTAACAGCTAATGTGTCTGTTCAACAACAGAGAGGCTAACAGCTAATGTGTCTGTTCAACAACAGAGAGGCTAACAGCTAATGTGTCTGTTCAACAACAGAGAGGCTAACAGCTAATGTGTCTGCTCAACAACAGAGAGGCTAACAGCTAATGTGTCTGTTCAACAACAGAGAGGCTAACAGCTAATGTGTCTGTTCAACAACAGAGAGGCTAACAGCTAATGTGTCTATGTCTTTGTGCCTGGTCAACAACAGAGAGGGTAACAGCTAATGTGTCTATGTCTATGTGCCTGGTCAACAACAGAGAGGGTAACAGCTAATGTGTCTATGTCTTTGAGCCTGGTCAACAACAGAGAGGGTAACAGCTAATGTGTCTATATATGTCTTTGAGCCTGGTCAACAACAGAGAGGGTAACAGCTAATGTGTCTATGTCTTTGTGCCTTTTCAACAACACACACAGCGGGAGTCTGGAGGGAAGTAGCAAACTCATAGTGCTCTCTAAGAAAACACAGAAAAGACACTAACACTCTGTCTGTCTGACTTCATGTCTCTGTCTGTCTGTCTGACTTCATGTCTCTGTCTGTCTGTCTGTCTGTCTGTCTGTCTGTCTGTCTGTCTGTCTCTCTCTCTGTCTCTCTCTCTGTCTGTCTGTCTGTCTGTCTGACTTCATGTCTCTCTGTCTGTCTGTCTGACTTCATGTCTCTGTCTGTCTGTCTGACTTCATGTCTCTCTGTCTGTCTGTCTTCCGTCCGTCCACATTGTACCTCAATACCTTTAATAAAAAAACACTTATACTCTGTCAAGATCCTTCTAACACTTCTACTCTGTCAAGATCCTTCTAAACATTAATGGTTCCTAATATCACATTCACAAACAGCTGAAATTATATGATAATACAGCAAGGGTGTTACACACACACACACACACACACACACACACCACACACGCACACACAGTGTGAGTGAGCAGTCATAATACTGTACAAAGGCAAGGTTCCCAGGACTGTGTCCTAAATAGCAGCCTATTATCTCTGTTTTACACTACTTGACCAGGGCCCATACGGCTCCAGTCCAGAGGGCACTATGGTGGGATTAGGGTGCCATTTAGGGCACACACACAGGACTGTACACATTTACCCGGAGAAACACAGAGGATTTACTGTACGGATCTAGTAACACAATTTCTATGATGCTTAGACCTTCCCACACACACACACATCTACTTCCCCATTCCCAGACCTTGGAGTGGTAGACACACATCTACTTCCCCATTCCCAGACCTTGGAGTGGTAGACACACATCTACTTCCCCATTCCCAGACCTTGGAGTGGTCTCTCTCCTCCTAATATCCTCCCTCTCTGTCTCTCTCCTCCTAATATCCTCCCTCTCTGTCTCTCTCCTCCTAATATCGTCCTCTCTCTCTCTCTCTCTCCTCCTAATATCCTCCCTCTCTCTCTCTCCTCCTAATATCCTCCCTCTCTGTCTCTCTCCTCCTAATATCCTCCCTCTGTCTCTCTCCTCCTAATATCCTCCTTCTCTGTCTCTCTCCTCCTAATATCCTCCCTCTCTGTCTCTCTCCTCCTAATATACTCCCTCTCGGTCTCTCTCCTCCCTCTCTGTCTCTCTCCTCCTAATATCCTCCCTCTCTGTCTCTCTCCTCCTAATATCCTCCCTCTCTGTCTCTCTCCTCCTAATATCCTCCCTCTCTGTCTCTCTCCTCCTAATATCCTCCCTCTCTGTCTCTCTCCTCCTAATATCCTCCTTCTCTGTCTCTCTCCTCCTAATATCCTCCCTCTCTGTCTCTCTCCTCCTAATATACTCCCTCTCTCTCCTCCTAATATCCTCCCTCTCTGTCTCTCTCCTCCTAATATCCCCCCTCTCTGTCTCTCTCCTCCTAATATCCTCCCTCTCTGTCTCTCTCCTCCTAATATCCTCCCTCTCTGTCTCTCTCCTCCTAATATCCTCCCTCTCTGTCTCTCTCCTCCTAATATCCTCCCTCTCTGTCTCTCTCCTCCTAATATCCCCCTCTCTGTCCTCCTACTTTCGTTTTATTGCCCACTAGGGACCATTAGCACAGAACACTAGTCTACAGAACACTAGCCTTCTAGAACCATTCATATTGACAACAGAACACTAGCCTTCTAGAACCATTCATATTGACAACAGAACACTAGCCTTCTAGAACCATTCATATTGACAACAGAACACTAGCCTTCTAGAACCATTCATATTGACAACAGAACACTAGCCTTCTAGAACCATTCATATTGACAACAGAACACTAGCCTTCTAGAACCATTCATACTGACAACACTGAACAGAAGAAAACTGTGATTTACACCAGTCTTTGACTCTTAACACGCACGCAAACCCCCTCCCCCCTAAACTACCTCGCCCCCACGCAACCCACTCCCGCCCTAACTTCCAACTACACATATTTAAATAAATACAAATATGCTTCACTTCGTTTTGAATCGCCATCAGTTAATCATGAATGGGTATGATTTAGACTTAATTATGAAACATCTATAGTAAAACAGCCAACTACAGTTATTTTGATTGTATCGAGCGACTGCACTGATTTTTCATTCGACTGTGTCAATAATGTAGGCTAACAGCGTAACTGTTTATAAATGCTGTACGATATAAATGCTGTACGCATTATATGAATGGCGTTAATGAAGCAATCACGTTTGCGCAAGGCTCTGAAGTGAAGCGCGTCACCACTCACCTTTTCCGAACTTTTCCGTGGAGGAAACAAAAACACTTTCCTTTTGAGGTCGAGCAGCAGGTAATGGATAAAAACGGACTCCCTGCAGTCTGAGATCGTTATCAATCAATTCGTAACCTTTTCTCACAACAAAATAGTTATTTGGGAGAATAGACAGGACGTGTGAAGTACAACGACAGCAGTGAAGCTGGGTTTGTTTCTCCGTTCGTTTCAGTGCGAGTCCCGATGGGCGGGACCCATCTAGCGATGACGTCATCGTGGAGTAGGCTCCTCATGACCGTAACCCGAAGAGATCTGAATCTAAAACCTCCACAACGGAGATACACGATTTTACTCGATATTGATCGTCCAGCTCTCCATGCGGCACGTTAGGACGACAACAAAAACAATTGTCTCCAAGTGCAAAAGTCAACCTTTACCTTACGCAACATGACTTTACAGTAAAGGATTGACTTTTACCGAAAGATCTAGGAACAGATTGCCAGGCCATTGGTCGAGTTCCTGCCTCACTACATTACAGACACATGCCAGATTTTTACACCGTCTGTATTTTTTTAATTTAAGCTTTATTTAACTCGGCAAGTCAGTTAAGAACAAACTCTTATTTACAATGACGTCCTACCCAGGTCAAACAACCCAGCTTTAACCTTCCATTAGGGTAACAGTTTGCCCAGTCCCCTAATATTTAACTGACTTGCCTAGTTAAATAAAACGAGTAGAGGAATAGTCTGTTACCCTGTGGACTACAACACTAGAAACACCATTAGAGGAATAGACTGTTACCCTGTGGACTACAACACTAGAAACACCATTAGAGGAATAGACTGTTACCTTGTGGACTACAACAGTAGAAACACCATTATAGGAATAGACTGTTACCCTGTGGACTACAACACTAGAAACACCATTAGAGGAATAGACTGTTACCCTGTGGACTACAACAGTAGAAACACCATTACAGGAATAGACTGTGGACTACAAGTGGGTGGTATTCACTAGGAACCAAACAGAGGCCAACAGGCCAAAACGGGGAGGGACTAACCTGTGATGTATTCATTTGTGCACACCGTAGTAAAAATGTCTTGCAAAGACAATGAGTTTTTATTGGACATCCCGTTTACTTCTGTTTGGGGAAGTGGTGATTTTCCTCGTACAATTGGGGGGAGGGGGGGCTCCTGGTAATTACTAGAGGGGAAACTCATCTATCATCCTGAACACCCACTTCCCCCACATACTGATCTCTGACATCAACTACTAAGGAAATTACCTTCATAACATCGTTAAATGTAACAAGACATTATTTATTAAAAAAAGGCAATCTAATATTAAAATGGTTTGTGAACTCTAGAATTTGTTTGCAAGCATGATATCTGTACAAAACACTCCAACATGCCCTAACAAACAAAACACTAACGTGTCCTAACAAACAACACTAATGTGTCCCAACAAACAACACTAACGTGTCCCAACAAACAAAACACTAAACTGCCCTAACAAACAAAACACTAACGTGTCCCAACAAACAACACTAACGTGTCCCAACAAACAAAACACTAACCTGCCCTAACAAACAAAACACTAACATGTCCTAACAAACAAAACAATAACGTGCCCTAACAAACAACACAATAATGTGCCCTAACAAACAAAACACTAACGTGTCCCAACAAACAACACTAACGTGTCCCAACAAACAACACTAACGTGTCCCAACAAACAACACTAACGTGCCCCAACAAACAAAACACTAACGTGTCCTAACAAACAAAACAATAACGTGTCCTAACAAACAAAACACTAACGTGTCCTAACAAACAAAACACTAACATGTCCTAACAAACAAAACACTAACATGTCCTAACAAACAAAACAATAATGTGCCCTAACAAACAAAACAATAACGTGCCCTAACAAACAAAACACTAACGTGCCCTAACAAACAAAACACTAACGTGTCCCAACAAACAAAACACTAACGTGTCCTAACAAACAAAACACTAACGTGTCCTAACAAACAAAACACTAACGTGTCCTAACAAACAACACTAACGTGTCCTAACAAACAAAACACTAACGTGTCCTAACAAACAAAACACTAACGTGCCCTAACAAACAAAACACTAACGTGTCCTAACAAACAACACTAACGTGTCCTAACAAACAAAACACTAACGTGTCCTAACAAACAAAACACTAACGTGTCCTAACAAACAAAACACTAACGTGCCCTAACAAACAAAACACTAACGTGCCCTAACAAACAAAACACTAACGTGTCCTAACAAACAAAGCACTAACGTGCCCTAACAAACAAAACACTAACGTGTCCTAACAAACAAAACACTAACGTGCCCTAACAAACAAAACAATAACGTGTCCTAACAAACAAAACACTAACGTGTCCTAACAAACAAAACACTAACGTGTCCTAACAAACAAAACACTAACGTGTCGTAACAAACAAAACACTAACGTGCCCTAACAAACAAAACACTAACGTGTCCTAACAAACAAAACACTAACGTGTCCCAACAAACAAAACACTAACGTGTCCTATCAAACAAAACACTAACGTGTCCCAACAAACAAAACACTAACCTGCCCTAACAAACAACACTAACGTGTCCTAACAAACAACACTAACGTGTCCTAACAAACAAAACACTAACGTGTCCTAACAAACAAAACACTAACGTGTCCTAACAAACAAAACACTAACATGTCCTAACAAACAAAACACTAACGTGCCCCAACAAACAAAACACTAACGTGTCCTAACAAACAAAACACTAACCTGCCCTAACAAACAAAACACTAACGTGTCCTAACAAACAACACTAACATGTCCTAACAAACAAAACACTAACGTGTCCTAACAAACAACACTAACGTGTCCTAACAAACAACACTAACGTGTCCTAACAAACAACACTAACGTGTCCTAACAAACAAAACACTAACGTGTCCTAACAAACAAAACACTAACGTGTCCTAACAAACAACACTAACGTGTCCTAACAAACAACACTAACGTGTCCTAACAAACAACACTAACGTGTCCTAACAAACAAAACACTAACGTGTCCTAACAAACAAAACACTAACGTGTCCTAACAAACAACACTAACATGTCCTAACAAACAAAACACTAACGTGTCCTAACAAACAACACTAACGTGTCCTAACAAACAACACTAACGTGTCCTAACAAACAACACTAACATGTCCTAACAAACAAAACACTAACGTGTCCTAACAAACAAAACACTAACGTGTCCTAACAAACAACACTAACGTGTCCTAACAAACAACACTAACGTGTCCTAACAAACAAAACACTAACGTGTCCCAACAAACAAAACACTAACGTGTCCTAACAAACAAAACACTAACGTGTCCTAACAAACAAAACACTAACCTGCCCTAACAAACAACACTAACGTGTCCTAACAAACAACACTAACGTGTCCTAACAAACAAAACACTAACGTGTCCTAACAAACAAAACACTAACGTGTCCTAACAAACAAAACACTAACATGTCCTAACAAACAAAACACTAACGTGCCCCAACAAACAAAACACTAACGTGTCCTAACAAACAAAACACTAACCTGCCCTAACAAACAAAACACTAACGTGTCCTAACAAACAACACTAACATGTCCTAACAAACAAAACACTAACGTGTCCTAACAAACAACACTAACGTGTCCTAACAAACAACACTAACGTGTCCTAACAAACAACACTAACATGTCCTAACAAACAAAACACTAACGTGTCCTAACAAACAAAACACTAACGTGTCCTAACAAACAACACTAACGTGTCCTAACAAACAACACTAACGTGTCCTAACAAACAACACTAACGTGCCCCAACAAACAAAACACTAACGTGTCCTAACAAACAAAACACTAACGTGTCCTAACAAACAAAACACTAACGTGTCCTAACAAACAACACTAACGTGTCCTAACAAACACTAACGTGTCCTAACAAACAAAACACTAACGTGTCCTAACAAACAAAACACTAACGTGTCCTAACAAACAAAACACTAACGTGTCCTAACAAACAAAACACTAACGTGTCCTAACAAACAACACTAACGTGTCCTAACAAACAACACTAACGTGTCCTAACAAACAAAACACTAACGTGTCCTAACAAACAAAACACTCAATCAAGGGACCCCACAGCATGACATTGTAAATTCATTTATTTTCATCTGAGCTGTTGGTACAAACGTTTAACATTGGGGTGTGTGTGTGTGTGTGTGTGAGAGAGAATGTAGTTCTGATGATAACATGTGATGATTATAAACCAGAGGAACAGGAGCTGTGAAGACATGTTCTGAAATCAACACAAGTAAGGAACAGCCCTGGTACTGGATGTAGGAAATCACAAACTAAACCAGACGCAGGAAACAGGAAACAGGACATGGTCATATTCAAACTAAACCAGGAAACAGGAAATGGTCGTATTCAAACTAAACCAGATACAGGAAACAGGACATGGTCGTATTCAAACTAAACCAGATACAGGAAACAGGACATGGTCGTATTCAAACTAAACCAGATACAGGAAACAGGAAACAAGACATTGTCTTATTCAAACTAAACCAGGAAACAGGAAATGGTCTTATTCAAACTAAACCAGATACAGGAAACAGGACATGGTTGTATTCAAACTAAACCAGACGCAGGAAACAGGACATGGTCGTATTCAAACTAAACCAGATACAGGAAACAGGAAACAGGACATGGTCGTATTCAAACTAAACCAGATACAGGAAACAGGAAGCAGGACATGGTCGTATTCAAACTAAACCAGGAAACAGGAAACAGGACATGGTCGTATTCATTAGGCACCAAACAGTGAAGGACAACCTGAACTTATCCAGAATGAAACACTCGATTTCATTACAAAGCATTTTCTGTTGCAAAAACACTTTGCTACGGTTTCCTAGTGTGCACAACTGAATATACCACGGGACAGGGTCATATTCATTAGGAATCAAACAGAATGAATACACCACAGAACAGGGTCATATTCATTAGGAATCAAACAGAATGAATACACCACAGAACAGGTGATTCATTAGGAATCAAACAGAATGAATACACCACAGAACAGGTGATTCATTAGGAATCAAACAGAATGAATACACCACAGAACAGGGTCGTATTCATTAGGAATCAAACAGAATGAATACACCACAGAACAGGTGATTCAATAGGAATCAAACAGAATGAACAGGGTCGTATTCATTAGGAATCAAACAGGCTGAAACGAGGAGAGACTACCTGAACATGTCTAATAAGAAAACGCTCGTGTTCCGTTTGTGTAAAGCGTTTTTTCCCCCCGCTAAGGTGTGCTACTAATGAACACGACCCGGGTGTGTGAAGATGTGAAGTGGGAGGGACATTAGACTGCACTACTTCCATTAAAACAGCAGAGGGCGCCACAACAGTTCTACCATTGGTTGGGGAAAAGGGCTGTCCAGCGTACGTAGTACACCTATCAGTATACACAGTAATATAGCGATCAGGGTGGAGCTCCATTTCAATTCACTAAGTAAACCGAATTCCAAATGTTCTTTATTGAAAGGCATTGATGACAGTTGGAACTGGAATGTCAGTGAACATTCTCAATTGACTGGAATTTAAAAAGTGATTTTGACCCCCGACCCCTGGTAACCACTAACAAGATAGAAAAGTGATTGACCCCCAATCCTGGTAACCTCTAACATGATAGAAAAGCAATTTATTTCTTTAACACATTAATTAAAACATTAATTTGCTACTGGATCCAGGTAATGTGTTTTCTGCGTCACCATGTCTAGTCGTCCCCATCTGAACTGTCATACGTTGCTCTGTATAAAAAGGTGTATTGGAATCAAGGCTGCAGGTGACCTTGAAGAAGTGGTTTCTCATTCACAACGGAGAAAAGGATCTATTTGAAGTTCTAGTCAAATCAGCTGTAACGATACAAAGGTCGTCACTTATTGAAAAAAAAAAAAAAAAACTTATTGAAAAAAACTGAAGGCAAGACGTAGTGAAAAGATGTATTTAACAAACCAAATGAAAAGGTCTCTTTCCTGTCCCTGTCCACATAGAAGACAACACATCAACAGAAAGAACTAAGCACAACATTTTAAATATATATTAAATAGAAAAGCAGATCAAGATGCACGTTTAAAAAAAAAACATCCATTCTTCTGCTGTGGGAAAAAAAAGGACATTATTATATTTTGTATTTACACTACCTACAACCAGATGAACTACTCCCCAAATGGAGCCCTGTTCCCTATATAGTGCACTACTTTTAACCAGAGCTCTGATGGGCAAAACCCTCTGTGGTTACTGTAGTAGTGCACTACTTTCAACCAGAGCTCTGATTGGCTAAACCCTCTGTGGTTACTGTAGTAGTGCACTACTTTCAACCAGAGCCCTGATTGGCTAAACCCTCTGTGGTTACTGTAGTAGTGCACTACTTTCAACCAGAGCTCTGATTGGCTAAACCCTCTGTGGTTACTGTAGTAGTGCACTACTTTCAACCAGAGCTCTGATTGGCTAAACCCTCTGTGGTTACTGTAGTAGTGCACTACTTTCAACCAGAGCTCTGATTGGCTAAACCATCTGTGGTTACTGTAGTAGTGCACTACTTTCAACCAGAGCTCTGATTGGCTAAACCCTCTGTGGTTACTGTAGTAGTGCACTACTTTCAACCAGAGCTCTGATTGGCTAAACCCTCTGTGGTTACTGTAGTAGTGCACTACTTTCAACCAGAGCTCTGATTGGCTAAACCCTCTGTGGTTACTGTAGTAGTGCACTACGTAGGGAATAGGGTGTCATTTGGGACAAACTCACACTGACTCTTAAGACACAAACGTATACCTGCGTGCACATCCCCGTTTTGGATGAAGGCTGTCGGACACAATAAAAACATTTAAAAGACCTCCTGATCAAATTATATTTTCAGTTGAACAATAGTGTCTCAATCCCAAATGGCACCCTATTCCCTATATAAGCGCATTACTTGTTGACCAGAGCTCTACATTGGTTTGTGATCAAAACTAGTGGACTAATTCAGGAACTGGGTGTCATTTGGGATTCAGACAGTTTCTACGAGACCCACTCTGTTTCCATTTCATCAACATCAACAGGGGAAGGTTCCCAGACCCTGATTAACGGTTCCTATTTTCACAGCGCAAAAAAAAAAAAAACATTGTGGAAAATTTAAAAAAAATGACAGTAAACCTCATTATAATCTCACAGTGAGATTTAATTTGAAAACTTTTCTTCAACAATACGCGTTATAAAAGAGGCGATTGCCTCACCAGAGTTCAGTAAACGGAGCGATGCCTTAACAGACGTCTCTTTATAAACACACATCGTTGAAGAAATGTGTTAAATGAAATCCAACTAACCAGATTTTAACCGTACATTTTTGCACATTGCTTTTGCACTATAAAAATGTGGCTCTAATGCGGTTATTGATGAGAATACATCTCAATTTAGCATCTGTGTCCAGACTGAGTCGTTTCTTCCTAAAAATCAGACTGGTCAGTTAACTGGATCTGTGTCCAGAGTGAGTTGTTCCTTCTAAAATCAGACTGGATAGTTAACCGGATCCGTGTCCAGAGTGAGTCGTTTCTTCCTAAAAATCAGACTGGTCAGTTAACTGGATCTGTGTCCAGAGTGAGTCGTTTCTTCCTAAAATCAGACTGGTCAGTTAACCGGTGCCATCAACACTACAGTATTACCTCAATACACCCTCCTGTTTAAAGATGTTATCTAGACACCTAGTAGCGTTGCACAAACTCCGTAAACCTTCTCAAAGTTCCATGGTATTTAACAAATCCTAGTTGGACGATTCCCGTATTTCCTGCTTATCCGGTCGTCATTCCAGGAATCGTCCAACCGGGATTTCTGGAAAACTTTGGGAGTGTTGGGAAAGATAGAGGACTTCTGTAAAACTTTGGGAGTGTTGGGAAAGATAGAGGACTTCTGGAAAACTTTGGGAGTGTTGGGAAAGATAGAGGACTTCTGTAAAACTTTGGGAGTGTTGGGAAAGATAGAGGACTTCTGTAAAACTTTGGGAGTGTTGGGAAAGATAGAGGACTTCTGTAAAACTTTGGGAGTGTTGGGAAAGATAGAGGACTTCTGTAAAACTTTGGGAGTGTTGGGAAAGATAGAGGACTTCTGTAAAACTTTGGGAGTGTTGGGAAAGATAGAGGAATTCTGTAACCCTAAACAACACAGTGCTCCTCTTTAAAACATTATCTAGAAACGGTCTTAACTACACCTCGGTTGAGTCCCAAATAGCACCCTATTCCCTATATAGTGCACTACATTTGACTAGACACACACTACACCCACACACACACATATATATTTGTGTTATTGGGGGAATCTCACAGAGAGAGCAACTTCTACCATGTTATATTTTTTAATCTCTTAATAGAAACAGGCAGACATACAAAACTAAATGTCAGCTATGTTAAACATCTGGATTAAAACCAGACTGTCTGGTTGTCTACGTGAGCAGCAGAATGACAGACAGCCCTGAAGGGGACAGACAGACAGACAGCAGGGTTTTCGGGTCAAAACCCATTTCAGATCAAAATTAGGTCAGGAAGGTCACAATTCAGACTTGAGTTTTACTAAACGTGGACGTCAGTAAAACAAAAACAAATGATTTACTGTGAGTCTACTCATCTCAAGTCTGAATCGGACCCAAAGTGAACCGAAAGTCAGTCTGGGAGGAATCCTAGTCCTTGAGATCTCTGTGCACACTTAAAAAGTAGACTTCTGTGTAGATCATACGTTGATGTCAATGGAAGATTTGTGTGAAAGTGTGAGCGCTGACCTCAACTCAGGATTCAGGATTTCAATGATTGTATTGAAATAACAAATTATTTTTTCTATGTGGATTCTGACTATTGACAAGGAGCATTTCAAATTGTCTGAACTGAAAACAGAGTTGACCCCAAGCCTACTGAATCATAACCCCGGTCCAGTTGAAACCAGATTTGATCCCAATCCTACTGAATTGTAACCCAGTCCAGTTGAAACCAGAGTTGATCCCAATCCTACTGAATCTCACCCCGGTCCAGTTGAACCCAGAGTTGATCCCAATCCTACTGAATCGTAACCTAGTCCAGTTGAACCCAGAGTCGATCCCAATCCTACTGAATCGTAACCCAGTCCAGTTGAACCCAGAGTCGATCCCAATCCTACTGAATCGTAACCCAGTCCAGTTGAAACCAGAGTCGATCCCAATCCTACTGAATCGTAACCCAGTCCAGTTGAACCCAGAGTTGATCCCAATCCTACTGAATCGTAACCCAGTCCAGTTGAAACCAGAGTCGATCCCAATCCTACTGAATCGTAACCCAGTCCAGTTGAACCCAGAGTCGATCCCAATCCTACTGAATCGTAACCCCGGTCCAGTTGAACCCAGAGTCGATCCCAATCCTACTGAATCGTAACCCAGTCCACACCATTCCAGTGAAAAAGGTAACATTCAATCCCTATATTTCAATTCAGAGTGACCGGAGTCTACATGTGTTGACCCTCCACTACACCACTGGCTCAGACAGTAGAGTGGAGGGCAGCTACTGACAGTAGAGTGGAGGGCAGCTACTGACAGTAGAGTGGGGGGCAGCTACTGACAGTAGAGTGGAGGGCAGCTACTGACAGTAGAGTGGAGGGCAGGGCAGCTACTGACAGGGTGTGTGTATCTATATATATATATATACAGTATATATGTATTTATATATTAGAAGATATATGTAATGTACAGTTATAATACATTGTCTTTGTATGAGCTGTAGGACAGGATAGGACAGCTAGGGAGAGACGAGACGCTTGGTGTGGTGGACTGGGTGGCTTGGTGTGGTGGGCTGGGCTGGGCGGCTTGGTGTGGTGGGCTGGGAGGCTTGGTGTGGTGGGCTGGGCTGGGAGGCTTGGTGTGGTGGGCTGGGTGGCTTGGTGTGGTGGGCTGGGCTGGGAGGCTTGGTGTGGTGGGCTGGGCTGGGAGGCTTGGTGTGGTGGGCTGGGCTGGGAGGCTTGGTGTGGTGGGCTGGGTGGCTTGGTGTGGTGGGCTGGGCTGGGAGGCTTGGTGTGGTGGGCTGGGCTGGGAGGCTTGGTGTGGTGGGCTGGGTGGCTTGGTGTGGTGGGCGGCTTGGTGTGGTGGGCTGGGCTGAGAGGCTTGGTGTGGTGGGCTGGGCTGGGAGGCTTGGTGTGGTGGGTGGCTTGGGCGGCTTGGTTTAGTGGGCTGGGTGGCTTGGTGTGGTGGGCTGGGCGGCTTGGTGTGGTGGGCTGGGCTGGGAGGCTTGGTGTGGTGGGCTGGGCTGGGAGGCTTGGTGTGGTGGGCTGGGTGGCTTGGTGTGGTGGGCTGGGCTGGGAGGCTTGGTGTGGTGGGCTGGGCTGGGAGGCTTGGTGTGGTGGGCTGGGTGGCTTGGTGTGGTGGGCGGCTTGGTGTGGTGGGCTGGGCTGAGAGGCTTGGTGTGGTGGGCTGGGCTGGGAGGCTTGGTGTGGTGGGTGGCTTGGGCGGCTTGGTTTAGTGGGCTGGGTGGCTTGGTTTGGTGGGCTGGGCGGCTTGGTTTGGTAGGCTGGGCGGCTTGGTGTGGTGGGCTGGTCGGCTTGGTTTGGTGGACTGGGCGGCTTGGTTTGGTGGGCTGGGTGGCTTGGTTTGGTTTGGTTTGGTGGGCTGGGTGGCTTGGTTTGGTGGACTGGGAGGCTTGGTTTGGTGGGCTGGGTGGCTTGGTTTGGTGGGCTGGGTGGCTTGGTTTGGTGGGCGGCTTGGTTTGGTGGGCTGGGTGGCTTGGTTTGGTGGGCTGGGTGGCTTGGTTTGGTGGACTGGGCGGCTTGGTTTGGTGGGCTGGGCGGCTTGGTTTGGTGGGCTGGGTGGCTTGGTTTGGTGGGCTGGGCGGCTTGGTTTAGTGGGCTGGGCGGCTTGGTTTAGTGGGCTGGGCGGCTTGGTTTAGTGGGCTGGGCGGCTTGGTTTGGTGGGCTGGGTGGCTTGGTTTGCTGGGCTGGGTGGCTTGGTTTGGTGGGCTGGGCTGGGCGGCTTGGTTTGGTGGGCTGGGCTGGGCGGCTTGGTTTGGTGGGCTGGGCTGGGCGGCTTGGTTTGGTGGGCTGGGCTGGGTGGCTTGGTTTGGTGGGCTGAGTGGCTTGGTTTGTAGGGTCTGGGCTTAGTGGCTGGGTGGCTTGGTTGGTGTTTGGGGGGTCTCAGCCCTCAGTCTTTCCAGGGTTCCGAGTGGTGGAGGGTCAGATGAGGTCAGAGGGTTCTGAAGAACACAGGGGAAGACCATGAAGAAAAACAGAAATGGGGAGAGAAAAGAAGGTGAGAGGGAGACAGAGAGACAGAGATAAACAGAGTGGGGAGAGAGAGAGACAGAGAGGAGAGAGAGAGGGGGGAGAGACAGAGATAAACAACGAGGGTAGAGAGAGTAGGGAGACAGAGAGAGAGAGACAGAGACAGAGAGAGAATTGAGTTAAATTAAAGTCAAACTACAACACATCGTGTACACCCCCCCCCCCCCTCCCAAATACACACCTGTACTGTCACATGGTCCTGCTGTACTGGATACCAGTCTTGGATGCGATGCCGGACCAGGGTATCAGGCTACGGAGCAGAGACTGGGCCTGTCTGTAGAGTCTCTGGGGGATCGAGCAGGGACTGAGGCTGGCCAGGGCCGAGCCAATGTGTTGGATGTAGTCAGTGCAAGAGGACCGTCAAGGACTATAGGATTTATGTAGCAAGGTTGGGATCAATTACACAAATTCAATTCCAATTCTATTCCATCAATGTAATATTCTATAACAGTTCTTCAATTTATAATTTATTTCAACTGATCTCCAATTCCAGACTAACTCAAACTCTTAATGAACTAAGAGGGACAAGTTCTGGTAAACTAGATGTCCCCCTCAAACTCTTAACGAACTAAGAGGGACTAGTCCTGGTAAACTAGATGTCCCCCTCAAACTCTAAACGAACTAAGAGGGACTAGTCCTGGTAAACTAGATGTCCCCCTCAAACTCTAAACGAACTAAGAGGGACTAGTCCTGGTAAACTAGATGTCCCCCTCAAACTCTAAACGAACTAAGAGGGACTAGTCCTGGTAAACTAAATGTCCCTTTTAAACTCTTAACGAACTAAGAGGGACTAGTCCTGGTAAACTAGATGTCCCCCTCAAACTCTAAACGAACTAAGAGGGACTAGTCCTGGTAAACTAGATGTCCCCCTCAAACTCTAAACGAACTAAGAGGGACTAGTCCTGGTAAACTAGATGTCCCCCTCAAACTCTAAACGAACTAAGAGGGACTAGTCCTGGTAAACTAGATGTCCCCCTCAAACTCTTAACGAACTAAGAGGGACTAGTCCTGGTAAACTAGATGTCCCCCTCAAACTCTAAACAAACTAAGAGGGACTAGTCCTGGTAAACTAGATGTCCCCCTCAAACTCTAAACAAACTAAGAGGGACTAGTCCTGGTAAACTAGATGTCCCCCTCAAACTCTAAACGAACTAAGACGGACTAGTCCTGGTAAACTAGATGTCCCCCTCAAACTCTAAACAAACTAAGAGGGACTAGTCCTGGTAAACTAGATGTCCCCCTCAAACTCTAAACAAACTAAGAGGGACTAGTCCTGGTAAACTAGATGTCCCCCTCAAACTCTAAACGAACTAAGAGGGACTAGTCCTGGTAAACTAGATGTCCCCCTCAAACTCTAAACAAACTAAGAGGGACTAGTCCTGGTAAACGTCTAAATGTCCCCATCAAACTCTAAACGAACTAAGAGGGACTAGTCCTGGTAAACTAGATGTCCCCCTCAAACTCTAAACAAACTAAGAGGGACTAGTCCTGGTAAACTAGATGTCCCCCTCAAACTCTAAACAAACTAAGAGGGACTAGTCCTGGTAAACTAGATGTCCCCCTCAAACTCTAAACGAACTAAGAGGGACTAGTCCTGGTAAACTAGATGTCCCCCTCAAACTCTAAACGAACTAAGAGGGACTAGTCCTGGTAAACTAGATGTCCCCCTCAAACTCTAAACGAACTAAGAGGGACTAGTCCTGGTAAACTAGATGTCCCCCTCAAACTCTAAACGAACTAAGAGGGACTAGTCCTGGTAAACTAGATGTCCCCCTCAAAGTCTAAACGAACTAAGAGGGACTAGTCCTGGTAAACGTCTAAATGTCCCCATCAAACTCTTAACGAACTAAGAGGGACTAGTCCTGGTAAACGTCTAAATGTCCCCCTCAAACTCATAACGAACTAAGAGGGACTAGTCCTGGTAAACTAGATGTCCCCCTCAAACTCTTAACGAACTAAGAGGGACTAGTCCTGCTAAACTAAATGTCCCTTTTAAACTCTTAACGAACTAAGAGGGACTAGTTCAGGAATGTGTTTTCACATTAAAACATACAAACCAAAGCTGTAAAACAGGATCCTAAATATAACCAATCCAACGAGTGAATATCAGAGCTGTTGGAGCTGTTCAATACGAACAGCATGAAATCATTCTGGAAATGCTCAATACTCTACTTCAATGTGTATTGGCTACTGTATTGACTATTATTAACCATGCTGGTCATCTAGGAACGTTTCAACATCTTGGCCATGTTCTGTTATAATCTCCACCCGGCACAGCCAGAAGAGGACTGGCCAACCCCACATAGCCTGGTTCCTCTCTACCCAGTACAGCCAGAAGAAGACTGGCCACCCCTCAGAGCCTGGTTCCTCTCTACCCAGTACAGCCAGAAGAGGACTGGTCACCCCTCAGAGCCTGGTTCCTCTCTACCCAGTACAGCCAGAAGAGGACTGGCCACCCCACATAGCCTGGTTCCTCTCTACCCAGTACAGCCAGAAGAGGACTGGCCCACCCCTCAGAGCCTGGTTCCTCTCTACCCAGTACAGCCAGAAGAGGACTGGCCACCCCACATAGCCTGGTTCCTCTCTACCCAGTACAGCCAGAAGAGGACTGGCCACCCCTCAGAGCCTGGTTCCTCTCTACCCAGTACAGCCAGAAGAGGACTGGCCACCCCACATAGCCTGGTTCCTCTCTACCCAGTACAGCCAGAAGAGGACTGGCCACCCCACATAGCCTGGTTCCTCTCTACCCAGTACAGCCAGAAGAGGACTGGTCACCCCACATAGCCTGGTTCCTCTCTACCCAGTACAGCCAGAAGAGGACTGGTCACCCCTCAGAGCCTGGTTCCTCTCTACCCAGTACAGCCAGAAGAGGACTGGTCACCCCTCAGAGCCTGGTTCCTCTCTACCCAGTACAGCCAGAAGAGGACTGGCCACCCCACATAGCCTGGTTCCTCTCTACCCAGTACAGCCAGAAGAGGACTGGCCCACCCCTCATAGCCTGGTTCCTCTCCACCCGGCACAGCCAGAAGAGGACTGGCCACCCCTCAGAGCCTGGTTCCTCTCTAGGTTTCTTCCTAGGTTCTGGTCTTTCTAGGGAGTTTTTCCTAGCCACCGTGCTTCTACACCTCGATTCCCGTCTCCATTTGTTGTGTGTCTGTCTAAAGCAAAAACACTAAAAAAGGTAGTAATTCCATTCATTTAGGAGTTAAATGAACACTCAGTGTTGTAGAGACCTGAGTGTAATTCCACTCTCCATTCATTTAGGAGTTAAATGAACACTCAGTGTCGTAAAGACCAGAGTGTAATTCTCCTCTCCATTCATTTAGGAGTTAAATGAACACTCAGTGTTGTAAAGACCAGAGTGTAATTCCACTCTCCATTCATTTAGGAGTTAAATGAACACTCAGTGTCGTAAAGACCTGAGTGTTCGTGTTAATAACCAGAAGTGATTGTGTCATTTTCACTCTGTGTAGAGTAGAATTCTCAAAACCACGCCCATCATTATCATATTTCCCAGCATGCTTTATTGCAGGTGGATTTCTTTTTGAATAGTTTGTTTAAATACCTGTGTTTTTGTAATTGATCTTATGCTGGCAAGCCAGGAAGAAAACCCAGGGGATAAACATGAAGGAGGAGGAACAGTTGGTCAATGAACATTTTACTGTCATTTTGATCATTCAGAATGTCAACACCAGACTGAGTCAGCTACATGTCAACACCAGACTGAGTCAACTACATGTCAACACCAGACTGAGGCAACTACATGTCAACACCAGACTGAGACAACTACATGTCAACACCAGACTGAGGCAACTACATGTCAACACCAGACTGAGGCAACTACATGTCAACACCAGACCGAGTCAACTAAATGTCAACACCAGACTGAGTCAGCTACATGTCAACACCAGACTGAGACAACTACATGTCAACACCAGACTGAGACAACTACATGTCAACACCAGACTGAGACAACTAGATGTCAACACCAGACTGAGACAACTACATGTCAACACCAGACCGAGTCAACTACATGTCAACACCAGACCGAGTCAACTACATGTCAACAGCAGACCGAGACAACTACATGTCAACACCAGACTGAGGCAACTAAATGTCAACACCAGACCGAGACAACTACATGTCAACACCAGACTGAGACAACTACATGTCAACACCAGACTGAGGCAACTACATGTCAACACCAGACAGAGACAACAATGTCGTTGGCAATGCCAACAATATGTTGGCCCGGTACGGTGGGCTGTCGGGGGACCCGGTACGGTGGGCTGTCGGGGGACCCGGTACGGTGGGCTGTCGGGGGACCCGGTACGGTGGGCTGTCAGTGGACCCGGTATGGTGGGCTGTCGGGGGACCAGGTACGGTGGGCTGTCGGGGGACCCGGTGCGGTGGCCCGGTACAATTCAATTCTCCACTTCAGGCTTGAATTCCAATTAAATTCTCCACTTCCTGCTTGAATTCCAGAATTGCGCCTAGGGGAAGTGTACATACCCGTGCACAGTCTTCACGTGTTGCCGTCTTCCATTTCTAAATAGGGATTTCATTTGGATGATTTTACCACTGATCGACACAACCTACGCCACATTTAAAAAGTGGAAAAAATATATTTTTTTAAATTACAAATAAAAACAAATAAATATTGACTGCCAAAGGTCTTCACCCCCCCTTGCTGTGACACATCTAAGTTAGATCAGGAGCTCCACATGGACACACTCAGACTCCTACCCCCATCCCCCTTTGTACCCCCCAAACCAATTATCAACAACATCTCACACACTTGCCCCCCCCCCACCCCCCCAGTAGTAAAGGATATAAGAGTGTCCAGGGCGGATGCACACTTGTCCCCCACCACCACCAATCCCCCCCCCACCCCCCCAGTAGTAAAGGATATAAGAGTGTCCAGGGCGGATGCACACTTGTCCCCCCACCCCACCAATCCCCCCCAGTAGTAAAGGATATAAGAGTGTCCAGGGCGGATGCTCCCCCCCCCCCCCAGTAGTAAAGGATATAAGAGCGTCCAGGGCGGATGCCACCCCCCCCCCCCCCACCAGTAGTAAAGGATATAAGAGTGTCCAGGGTGGATGCCCCCCCCCCCACCAGTAGTAAAGGATATAAGAGCGTCCAGGGCGGATGCACACTTGTCCCCCCCCACCAGTAGTAAAGGATATAAGAGCGTCCAGGGCGGATGCCCTCCCCCCCCCCACCAGTAGTAAAGGATATAAGAGCGTCCAGGGTGGATGCCCCCCCCCCCCACCAGTAGTAAAGGATATAAGAGCGTCCAGGGCGGATGCACACTTGCCCCCCCCCACCAGTAGTAAAGGATATAAGAGTGTCCAGGGCGGATGCCCTCCCCCCCCCCCCCACCAGTAGTAAAGGATATAAGAGCGTCCAGGGCGGATGCACACTTGTCCCCCCCCACCAGTAGTAAAGGATATAAGAGTGTCCAGGGTGGATGCCCCCCCCCCCACCAGTAGTAAAGGATATAAGAGCGTCCAGGGCGGATGCACACTTGTCCCCCCCCACCAGTAGTAAAGGATATAAGAGCGTCCAGGGCGGATGCCCTCCCCCCCCCCACCAGTAGTAAAGGATATAAGAGCGTCCAGGGTGGATGCCCCCCCCCCCCCACCAGTAGTAAAGGATATAAGAGCGTCCAGGGCGGATGCACACTTGCCCCCCCCCACCAGTAGTAAAGGATATAAGAGTGTCCAGGGCGGATGCCCTCCCCCCCCCCCACCAGTAGTAAAGGATATAAGAGCGTCCAGGGCGGATGCACACTTGTCCCCCCCCACCAGTAGTAAAGGATATAAGAGTGTCCAGGGTGGATGCCCCCCCCCCCCACCAGTAGTAAAGGATATAAGAGCGTCCAGGGTGGATGCCCCCCCCCCCCCCCCCCCCCACCAGTAGTAAAGGATATAAGAGCGTCCAGGGCGGATGCACACTTGTCCCCCCCCCAGTAGTAAAGGATATAAGAGCGTCCAGGGCGGATGCACACTTGTCCCCCCCCACCAGTAGTAAAGGATATAAGAGCGTCCAGGGCGGATGCCCCCCCCCAGTAGTAAAGGATATAAGAGTGTCCAGGGTGGATGCCCCCCCCCCCAGTAGTAAAGGATATAAGAGTGTCCAGGGTGGATGCCCCCCCCCCCCAGTAGTAAAGGATATAAGAGCGTCCAGGGTGGATGCCCCCCCCCCCAGTAGTAAAGGATATAAGAGCGTCCAGGGTGGATGCCCCCCCCCCCCAGTAGTAAAGGATATAAGAGCGTCCAGGGTGGATGCCCCCCCCCCCAGTAGTAAAGGATATAAGAGCGTCCAGGGCGGATGCCCCCCCCCCAGTAGTAAAGGATATAAGAGCGTCCAGGGTGGATGCCCCCCCCCCCCAGTAGTAAAGGATATAAGAGCGTCCAGGGTGGATGCCCCCCCCCCCCAGTAGTAAAGGATATAAGAGCGTCCAGGGTGGATGCCCCCCCCCCACCAGTAGTAAAGGATATAAGAGCGTCCAGGGCGGATGCCCCCCCCCCCCCCAGTAGTAAAGGATATAAGAGTGTCCAGGGTGGATCCCCCCCCCCCAGTAGTAAAGGATATAAGAGCGTCCAGGGCGGATGCCCCCCCCCCCCAGTAGTAAAGGATATAAGAGCGTCCAGGGTGGATCCCCCCCCCCAGTAGTAAAGGATATAAGAGCGTCCAGGGCGGATGCCCCCCCCCCCCAGTAGTAAAGGATATAAGAGCGTCCAGGGCGGATGCCCCCCCCCCCCAGTAGTAAAGGATATAAGAGCGTCCAGGGTGGATGCCCCCCCCCCCAGTAGTAAAGGATATAAGAGCGTCCAGGGCGGATGCCCCCCCCCCCCCCAGTAGTAAAGGATATAAGAGCGTCCAGGGCGGATGCCCCCCCCCCCAGTAGTAAAGGATATAAGAGCGTCCAGGGTGGATGCCCCCCCCCCCCCAGTAGTAAAGGATATAAGAGCGTCCAGGGCGGATGCCCCCCCCCCCAGTAGTAAAGGATATAAGAGCGTCCAGGGTGGATCCCCCCCCCCCAGTAGTAAAGGATATAAGAGCGTCCAGGGTGGATCCCCCCCCCCCCCCCCAGTAGTAAAGGATATAAGAGTGTCCAGGGTGGATGCCCCCCCCCCCCCCCCCAGTAGTAAAGGATATAAGAGCGTCCAGGGTGGATCCCCCCCCCCCCCAGTAGTAAAGGATATAAGAGCGTCCAGGGTGGATCCCCCCCCCCCCAGTAGTAAAGGATATAAGAGCGTCCAGGGTGGATCCCCCCCCCAGTAGTAAAGGATATAAGAGTGTCCAGGGTGGATCCCCCCCCCCCCCCAGTAGTAAAGGATATAAGAGCGTCCAGGGTGGATCCCCCCCCCCAGTAGTAAAGGATATAAGAGTGTCCAGGGTGGATCCCCCCCCCCCAGTAGTAAAGGATATAAGAGCGTCCAGGGTGGATCCCCCCCCCAGTAGTAAAGGATATAAGAGCGTCCAGGGTGGATCCCCCCCCCAGTAGTAAAGGATATAAGAGCGTCCAGGGTGGATCCCCCCCCCCCCCCCCAGTAGTAAAGGATATAAGAGCGTCCAGGGTGGATCCCCCCCCCAGTAGTAAAGGATATAAGAGCGTCCAGGGTGGATCCCCCCCCCCCCCAGTAGTAAAGGATATAAGAGCGTCCAGGGTGGATCCCCCCCCAGTAGTAAAGGATATAAGAGCGTCCAGGGTGGACCCCCCCCCCCCAGTAGTAAAGGATATAAGAGCGTCCAGGGTGGATCCCCCCCCCCCAGTAGTAAAGGATATAAGAGCGTCCAGGGTGGATCCCCCCCCCCCCCCCCAGTAGTAAAGGATATAAGAGCGTCCAGGGTGGATCCCCCCCCCCCCCAGTAGTAAAGGATATAAGAGCGTCCAGGGTGGATCCCCCCCCCAGTAGTAAAGGATATAAGAGCGTCCAGGGTGGATCCCCCCCCCAGTAGTAAAGGATATAAGAGCGTCCAGGGTGGATCCCCCCCCCAGTAGTAAAGGATATAAGAGTGTCCAGGGTGGATCCCCCCCCCCCCAGTAGTAAAGGATATAAGAGCGTCCAGGGTGGATCCCCCCCCCCCCCCCAGTAGTAAAGGATATAAGAGCGTCCAGGGTGGATCCCCCCCCCCCCCAGTAGTAAAGGATATAAGAGCGTCCAGGGTGGATCCCCCCCCCCAGTAGTAAAGGATATAAGAGCGTCCAGGGTGGATCCCCCCCCCCCAGTAGTAAAGGATATAAGAGCGTCCAGGGTGGATCCCCCCCCCAGTAGTAAAGGATATAAGAGCGTCCAGGGCGGATGCCCCCCCCCCCCAGTAGTAAAGGATATAAGAGTGTCCAGGGTGGATCCCCCCCCCAGTAGTAAAGGATATAAGAGCGTCCAGGGTGGATCCCCCCCCCCCCAGTAGTAAAGGATATAAGAGCGTCCAGGGTGGATCCCCCCCCCCCAGTAGTAAAGGATATAAGAGCGTCCAGGGTGGATCCCCCCCCCCCCAGTAGTAAAGGATATAAGAGCGTCCAGGGTGGATCCCCCCCCCCCAGTAGTAAAGGATATAAGAGCGTCCAGGGTGGATCCCCCCCCCCAGTAGTAAAGGATATAAGAGCGTCCAGGGTGGATCCCCCCCCCCCCAGTAGTAAAGGATATAAGAGCGTCCAGGGTGGATCCCCCCCCCCCAGTAGTAAAGGATATAAGAGCGTCCAGGGTGGATCCCCCCCCCAGTAGTAAAGGATATAAGAGTGTCCAGGGTGGATGCCCCCCCCCACCAGTAGTAAAGGATATAAGAGTGTCCAGGGTGGATGCCCCCCCCCCAGTAGTAAAGGATATAAGAGTGTCCAGGGTGGATGCCCCCCCCCCCAGTAGTAAAGGATATAAGAGCGTCCAGGGTGGATGCCCCCCCCCCCAGTAGTAAAGGATATAAGAGTGTCCAGGGTGGATGCCCCCCCCCCCCCAGTAGTAAAGGATATAAGAGTGTCCAGGGTGGATGCCCCCCCCCCCCCCCCCAGTAGTAAAGGATATAGGAGTGTCCAGGGTGGATGCCCCCCCCCCAGTAGTAAAGGATATAAGAGCGTCCAGGGTGGATGCCCCCCCCCCAGTAGTAAAGGATATAAGAGCGTCCAGGGTGGATGCCCCCCCCCCCCAGTAGTAAAGGATATAAGAGCGTCCAGGGTGGATCCCCCCCCCCCAGTAGTAAAGGATATAAGAGTGTCCAGGGTGGATGCCCCCCCCCACCAGTAGTAAAGGATATAAGAGTGTCCAGGGTGGATGCCCCCCCCCCCAGTAGTAAAGGATATAAGAGTGTCCAGGGTGGATGCCCCCCCCCCAGTAGTAAAGGATATAAGAGCGTCCAGGGTGGATCCCCCCCCCCCAGTAGTAAAGGATATAAGAGTGTCCAGGGTGGATGCCCCCCCCCAGTAGTAAAGGATATAAGAGTGTCCAGGGTGGATGCCCCCCCCCAGTAGTAAAGGATATAAGAGTGTCCAGGGTGGATGCCCCCCCCCAGTAGTAAAGGATATAAGAGCGTCCAGGGCGGATGCCCCCCCCCCCCCAGTAGTAAAGGATATAAGAGCGTCCAGGGTGGATCCCCCCCCCCCAGTAGTAAAGGATATAAGAGTGTCCAGGGTGGATCCCCCCCCCCAGTAGTAAAGGATATAAGAGCGTCCAGGGTGGATGCCCCCCCCCAGTAGTAAAGGATATAAGAGTGTCCAGGGTGGATGCCCCCCCCCCAGTAGTAAAGGATATAAGAGCGTCCAGGGTGGATGCCCCCCCCCCCAGTAGTAAAGGATATAAGAGCGTCCAGGGTGGATGCCCCCCCCCCAGTAGTAAAGGATATAAGAGCGTCCAGGGTGGATGCCCCCCCCCCCAGTAGTAAAGGATATAAGAGCGTCCAGGGTGGATGCCCCCCCCCCCCAGTAGTAAAGGATATAAGAGCGTCCAGGGTGGATGCCCCCCCCCCCCAGTAGTAAAGGATATAAGAGCGTCCAGGGTGGATCCCCCCCCCCCAGTAGTAAAGGATATAAGAGCGTCCAGGGTGGATGCCCCCCCCCCCCAGTAGTAAAGGATATAAGAGCGTCCAGGGTGGATGCCCCCCCCCCAGTAGTAAAGGATATAAGAGCGTCCAGGGTGGATGCCCCCCCCCCAGTAGTAAAGGATATAAGAGCGTCCAGGGTGGATGCCCCCCCCCCCAGTAGTAAAGGATATAAGAGCGTCCAGGGTGGATGCCCCCCCCCCCCAGTAGTAAAGGATATAAGAGTGTCCAGGGTGGATCCCCCCCCCCCAGTAGTAAAGGATATAAGAGTGTCCAGGGTGGATGCCCCCCCCCCAGTAGTAAAGGATATAAGAGCGTCCAGGGTGGATGCCCCCCCCCCCCAGTAGTAAAGGATATAAGAGCGTCCAGGGTGGATGCCCCCCCCCCCCAGTAGTAAAGGATATAAGAGCGTCCAGGGTGGATGCCCCCCCCCCCCCAGTAGTAAAGGATATAAGAGCGTCCAGGGTGGATGCCCCCCCCCCAGTAGTAAAGGATATAAGAGCGTCCAGGGTGGATGCCCCCCCCCCCAGTAGTAAAGTATATAAGAGCGTCCAGGGTGGATCCCCCCCCCCAGTAGTAAAGGATATAAGAGCGTCCAGGGCGGATGCCCCCCCCCCCCAGTAGTAAAGGATATAAGAGCGTCCAGGGTGGATGCCCCCCCCCCCAGTAGTAAAGGATATAAGAGCGTCCAGGGTGGATGCCCCCCCCCAGTAGTAAAGGATATAAGAGCGTCCAGGGTGGATGCCCCCCCCCCAGTAGTAAAGGATATAAGAGCGTCCAGGGCGGATGCCCCCCCCCCCCAGTAGTAAAGGATATAAGAGCGTCCAGGGTGGATCCCCCCCCCAGTAGTAAAGGATATAAGAGCGTCCAGGGTGGATCCCCCCCCCCAGTAGTAAAGGATATAAGAGCGTCCAGGGTGGATGCCCCCCCCCCCCCCCCCCCCCCCCCAGTAGTAAAGGATATAAGAGTGTCCAGGGTGGATGCCCCCCCCCCAGTAGTAAAGGATATAAGAGCGTCCAGGGCGGATCCCCCCCCCAGTAGTAAAGGATATAAGAGCGTCCAGGGTGGATCCCCCCCCCCAGTAGTAAAGGATATAAGAGCGTCCAGGGTGGATCCCCCCCCCCAGTAGTAAAGGATATAAGAGCGTCCAGGGTGGATCCCCCCCCCAGTAGTAAAGGATATAAGAGCGTCCAGGGTGGATCCCCCCCCCCAGTAGTAAAGGATATAAGAGCGTCCAGGGTGGATGCCCCCCCCAGTAGTAAAGGATATAAGAGTGTCCAGGGTGGATGCCCCCCCCCCCAGTAGTAAAGGATATAAGAGTGTCCAGGGTGGATCCCCCCCCCCCAGTAGTAAAGGATATAAGAGCGTCCAGGGCGGATGCCCCCCCCAGTAGTAAAGGATATAAGAGCGTCCAGGGTGGATCCCCCCCCCCCAGTAGTAAAGGATATAAGAGCGTCCAGGGCGGATGCCCCCCCCAGTAGTAAAGGATATAAGAGTGTCCAGGGTGGATCCCCCCCCCCAGTAGTAAAGGATATAAGAGCGTCCAGGGTGGATGCCCCCCCCCCCAGTAGTAAAGGATATAAGAGCGTCCAGGGTGGATCCCCCCCCCCCCAGTAGTAAAGGATATAAGAGCGTCCAGGGTGGATCCCCCCCCCCAGTAGTAAAGGATATAAGAGCGTCCAGGGTGGATCCCCCCCCCCAGTAGTAAAGGATATAAGAGCGTCCAGGGTGGATCCCCCCCCCCCAGTAGTAAAGGATATAAGAGCGTCCAGGGTGGATCCCCCCCCCCAGTAGTAAAGGATATAAGAGTGTCCAGGGTGGATGCCCCCCCCAGTAGTAAAGGATATAAGAGCGTCCAGGGTGGATCCTCCCCCCCCCAGTAGTAAAGGATATAAGAGCGTCCAGGGTGGATCCCCCCCCCCAGTAGTAAAGGATATAAGAGTGTCCAGGGTGGATGCCCCCCCCCCAGTAGTAAAGGATATAAGAGCGTCCAGGGTGGATCCCCCCCCCCCAGTAGTAAAGGATATAAGAGCGTCCAGGGTGGATGCCCCCCCCCCCCCCCCCCAGTAGTAAAGGATATAAGAGTGTCCAGGGTGGATGCCCCCCCCCCCAGTAGTAAAGGATATAAGAGTGTCCAGGGTGGATGCCCCCCCCCCCAGTAGTAAAGGATATAAGAGTGTCCAGGGTGGATGCCCCCCCCCCCAGTAGTAAAGGATATAAGAGCGTCCAGGGTGGATCCCCCCCCCCCAGTAGTAAAGGATATAAGAGCGTCCAGGGTGGATCCCCCCCCCCCAGTAGTAAAGGATATAAGAGTGTCCAGGGTGGATGCCCCCCCCCCCCAGTAGTAAAGGATATAAGAGTGTCCAGGGTGGATGCCCCCCCCCCAGTAGTAAAGGATATAAGAGCGTCCAGGGTGGATCCCCCCCCCCAGTAGTAAAGGATATAAGAGCGTCCAGGGTGGATCCCCCCCCCCCCAGTAGTAAAGGATATAAGAGCGTCCAGGGTGGATGCCCCCCCCCCAGTAGTAAAGGATATAAGAGCGTCCAGGGTGGATCCCCTCCCCCCAGTAGTAAAGGATATAAGAGTGTCCAGGGTGGATCCCCCCCCCCCCAGTAGTAAAGGATATAAGAGCGTCCAGGGTGGATGCCCCCCCCCAGTAGTAAAGGATATAAGAGCGTCCAGGGTGGATCCCCCCCCCCCCCCAGTAGTAAAGGATATAAGAGCGTCCAGGGTGGATCCCCCCCCCCCCAGTAGTAAAGGATATAAGAGCGTCCAGGGTGGATCCCCCCCCCCAGTAGTAAAGGATATAAGAGCGTCCAGGGTGGATCCCCCCCCCCCCAGTAGTAAAGGATATAAGAGCGTCCAGGGTGGATCCCCCCCCCCCCCAGTAGTAAAGGATATAAGAGTGTCCAGGGTGGATCCCCCCCCCCCCCAGTAGTAAAGGATATAAGAGCGTCCAGGGCGGATGCCCCCCCCCCCCAGTAGTAAAGGATATAAGAGCGTCCAGGGCGGATGCCCCCCCCCCCCAGTAGTAAAGGATATAAGAGCGTCCAGGGCGGATGCCCTCCGTTGATGTACAGTACGTAGGTGAACCCATCTTTCAGCACCCCTCGTATGGAGTAGTAGTAAGGTAGGTAGTGATGCTGCGTGAAGTCTCTGTTGGGATTCATTTCTTTTACATGATCATTTTAAAACACATATACAACCAGTAGCTACAGTGGGGCAAAAAAGTATTTAGTCAGCCACCAATTGTGCAAGTTCTCCCACTTAAAAAGATGAGAGAGGCCTGTAATTTTCAGCATAGGTACACTTCAACTATGAGACAAAATGAGAAACAAAAATCCAGAAAATCACATTGTAGGATTTTTTATGAATTTATTTGCAAATTATGTTGGAAAATAAGTATTTGGTCACCTACAAACAAGCAAGATTTCTGGCTCTCACAGACCTGTAACTTCTTCTTAAGAGGCTCCTCTGTCCTCCACTCGTTACCTGTATTAATGGCACCTGTTTGAACTTGTTATCAGTATAAAATACACCTGTCCACAACCTCAAACAGTCACACTCCAAACTCCACTATGGCCAAGACCAAAGAGCTGTCAAAGGACACCAGAAACAAAATTGTAGACCAGCACCAGGCTGGGAAGACTGAATCTGCAATAGGTAAGCAGCTTGGTTTGAAGAAATCAACTGTGGGAGCAATTATTAGGAAATGGAAGACATACAAGACCACTGATAATCTCCCTCGATCTGGGGCTCCACGCAAGATCTCACCCCGTGGGGTCAAAATGATCACAAGAACGGTGAACAAAAATCCCAGAACCACACAGGGGGACCTAGTGAATGACCTGCAGAGAGCTGGGACCAAAGTAACAAAGCCTACCATCAGTAACACACTACGCCGCCAGGGACTCAAATTCTGCAGTGCCAGACGTGTCCCCCTGCTTAAAAACCTCTTAGAGCCATGTGAGACGCTAGCGTCTCACCTAGCCAACAGGAAATGGAAGTGCGCAATGCCAAATGCTAATAGTACTCGATAAAACTCAAACTTTCATTAAAACACACATGCAGGGTACTGAATTAAAGCTACACTCGTTGTGAATCTAGCCAACATGTCAGATTTTTAAAATGCTTTTCGGCGAAAGCATGAGAAGCTATTATCTGATAGCATGCAACACCCCGAAATACCTGAAGGGGACGTAAACAAAAGAATTAGCGTAGCCGGCGCTACACAAAACGCAGAAATAAAATATAAAACATTCATTATCTTTGACGAGCTTCTTTGTTGGCACTCCTATATGTCCCATAAACATCACAATTGGGTCTTTTTCCCGATTAAATCCGTCCATGTATACCCAAAATGTCAATTTATATAGCCCGTCTGATCCATCCAAAAGCTCCATTCCAAAACGCAACGTCATTTTTTAAAATTAAATAAGTTGCCTATATTCTTTGACAAAACACTTCAAACTACTTTTGTAACCCAACTTTAGGTATTTGTAAACGTTAATAATCGATCAAATTGATTACTGGGCGATCTGTATTCAATAGCAGCTACTCTTGAAATCATCGTCCTTTGTCTCTCTCCCATAAGTCTCTTCCTGTTTACTGGACGAAAGGAAGGGCCTATTTCTCATTCCACAAAGGATTTAAACCAATGAAAATGCCAATACTGGCGACATCTGTAGGAACTGTAACCTCACCGTTATATATTTTCTCTTGCGATAGACAATTCAGAGACTGGCGGATGAATACTTTTTTGGGGTTTTTGTGACCAGGTTTTTCTTGGGATTTCGCTTGCTGTTCACGTTCTGTTATAGTCACAGACATTATTTAACCAGTTGTAGAAACTTCAGAGTGTTTTCTATCCACACATACTAATCCTATGCATATACTATATTCCTGGCATGAGTAGCAGGACATTGAAATGTTGCGCGATTTTTAACAAAATGTTGAAATAATTCAGGGGAGCCCTAAGAGGTTTTAAGCCAGTACATGTCCAAGCCCGTCTGAAGTTTGCTAGGGAGCATTTGGATGATCCAGAAGAAGATTGGGAGAATGTCATATGGTCAGATGAAACCAAAATATAACTTTTTGGTAAAAACTCAACTCGTCGTGTTTGGAGGACAAAGAATGCTGAGTTGCATCCAAAGAACACCATACCTACTGTGAAGCATGGGGGTGGAAACATCATGCTTTGGGGCTGTTTTTCTGCAAAGGGACCAGGACGACTGATCCGTGTAAAGGAAATAATGAATGGGGCCATGTATCGTGAGATTTTGCATGAAAACCACCTTCCATCAGCAAGGGCATTGAAGATGAAACGTGGCTGGGTCTTTCAGCATGACAATGATCCCAAACACACCGCCCGGGCAACGAAGGAGTGGCTTCGTAAGAAGCATTTCAAGGTCCTGGAGTGGCCTAGCCAGTCTCCAGATCTCAACCCCATAGAAAATCTTTGGAGGGAGTTGAAAGTCCGTGTTGCCCAGCAACAGCCCCAAAACATCACTGCTCTAGAGGAGATCTGCATGGAGGAATGGGCCAAAATACCAGCAACAGTGTGTGAAAAACTTGTGAAGACTTACAGAAAACATTTGACCTCTGTCATTGCCAACAAAGGATATATACCAAAGTATTGAGATAAACTTTTGTTATTGACCAAATACTTATTTTCCACCATAATTTGCAAATAAATTCATAAAAAATCCTACAATGTGATTTTCTGTAGAAAAAAAAAATCTAATTTTGTCTGTCATAGTTGAAGTGTACCTATGATGAAACTTACAGGCCTCTCTCATCTTTTTAAGTGGGAGAACTTGCACAATTGGTGGCTGACTAAATACTTTTTTGCCCCACTGTATATCTAAAAACACATATACACCCAGTAGCTATATCTACAAACACATACATATACAACCAGTATTCATATCTAAAAATACACATTCACCCAGTAGCTATATCTAGGGTCTTCAAATGGACAATGACCCCAAGCATACTTCCAAAGTTTTGGCAAAATGGCTTAAGGACAACAGAGTCAAGGTATTGGAGTGGCCATCACAAAGCCCTGACCTCAATCCTATAGAACATTTGTGGGCAGAACTGAAAAAGCGTGTGAGAGCAAGGAGGCCTACAAACCTGACTCAGTTACACCAGCTCTGTCAGGAGGAATGGGCCAAAATTCAGCCAACTTATTGTGGGAAGCTTGTGGAAGGCTACCCAAAATATTTGACCCAAGTTAAACAATTTAAAGGCAATGCTACCAAATAGTAATTGAGTGTATGTAAACTTTTGACCCACTAGGAATGTGATGAAAGCAATAAAAGCTAAAAAAAAAATCACTCTCTCTACTATTATTCTGACATTTCAACTTCTTAAAATAAAGTGATGATCCTAACTGACCTAACACAGGGAATTTTTACTAGGATTACATGTCAGGAATTGTGAAAAACGGAGTTTAAATATATTTGGCTAAGGTGTACGTAAACTTTCCGACTTCAACTGTATGTGAACTTCTGACCCACTGGAATTGTAATAGAGTGAATTATAAGTGAAATGATCTGTCTGTAAACTCTTGTTGGAAAAATGACTTGTGTCATGCACAATGTACATGTCCTAACCAACTTGCCTAAACTATAATTTGTTAACAAGACATTTGTGGAGTAGTTGAAAAACTAGTTTTAATGACTCCAACCTAAGTGTATGTACCTACCTGTTGTGGTAGAAGTGTATAGCAGGTCTCTACCTACCTACCTGTTGTGGTAGAAGTGTATAGCAGGTCTCTACCTACCTACCTGTTGTGGTAGAAGTGTATAGCAGGTCTCTACCTACCTACCTGTTGTGGTAGAAGTGTATAGCAGGTATCTACCTACCTACCTGTTGTGGTAGAAGTGTATAGTCCCTACCTGTTGTGGTAGAAGTGTATAGCAGGTCTCTACCTACCTGTTGTGGTAGAAGTGTATAGCAGGTCTCTACCTACCTACCTGTTGTGGTAGAAGTGTATAGCAGGTCTCTACCTACCTACCTGTTGTGGTAGAAGTGTATAGCAGGTCTCTACCTACCTACCTGTTGTGGTAGAAGTGTATAGCAGGTATCTACCTACCTACCTGTTGTGGTAGAAGTGTATAGCAGGTCTCTACCTACCTACCTGTTGTGGTAGAAGTGTATAGCAGGTCTCTACCTACCTACCTGTTGTGGTAGAAGTGTATAGCAGGTATCTACCTACCTACCTGTTGTGGTAGAAGTGTATAGTCCCTACCTGTTGTGGTAGAAGTGTATAGTCCCTACCTGTTGTGGTAGAAGTGTATAGTCCCTACCTGTTGTGGTAGAAGTGTATAGCAGGTCTCTACCTACCTACCTGTTGTGGTAGAAGTGTATAGCAGGTCTCTACCTACCTACCTGTTGTGGTAGAAGTGTATAGCAGGTCTCTACCTACCTACCTGTTGTGGTAGAAGTGTATAGCAGGTCTCTACCTACCTACCTGTTGTGGTAGAAGTGTATAGTCCCTACCTGTTGTGGTAGAAGTGTATAGCAGGTCTCTACCTACCTGTTGTGGTAGAAGTGTATAGCAGGTCTCTACCTACCTGTTGTGGTAGAAGTGTATAGCAGGTCTCTACCTACCTACCTGTTGTGGTAGAAGTGTATAGTCCCTACCTGTTGTGGTAGAAGTGTATAGCAGGTCTCTACCTACCTACCTGTTGTGGTAGAAGTGTATAGCGGGTCTCTACCTACCTACCTGTTGTGGTAGAAGTGTATAGCAGGTCTCTACCTACCTGTTGTGGTAGAAGTGTATAGTCCCTACCTGTTGTGGTAGAAGTGTATAGCAGGTCTCTACCTACCTACCTGTTGTGGTAGAAGTGTATAGCAGGTCTCTACCTACCTGTTGTGGTAGAAGTGTATAGCAGGTCTCTACCTACCTGTTGTGGTAGAAGTGTATAGCAGGTCTCTACCTACCTACCTGTTGTGGTAGAAGTGTATAGCGGGTCTCTACCTACCTACCTGTTGTGGTAGAAGTGTATAGCAGGTCTCTACCTACCTGTTGTGGTAGAAGTGTATAGCCGTGGTGTTGGTTGTCAGCACGTGGAGGTAGATGGCCTTGCAGTGGTCCTGGGCCGTGGTGGAGATGTGTTCCTTCAGACTGTCCAGCAGCAAGGAGCCTGGGAGGGGGAGAAGAGGAGAGTAGCAAGTCAGTCAGTCAGTCAGTCAGTCAGTCAGTCAGTCAGTCAGTCAGTGAGTCAGTCAGTGAGTCAGTGAGTGAGTGAGTGAGTGAGTGAGTGAGTGAGTGAGTGAGTGAGTGAGTGAGTGAGTGAGTGAGTGAGTGAGTGAGTGAGTGAGTGAGTGAGTGAGTGAGTGAGTGAGTGAGTGACTGACTGACTGACTGACTGACTGACTGACTGACTGACTGACTGACTGACTGGAGTGAGTGGAGTAAGTGGAGTGAGTGGAGTGAGTGGAGTGACTGACTGACTGACTGAGTGAGTGACTGACTGACTGACTGACTGACTGAGTGACTGAGTGACTGACTGACTGACTGACTGACTGAGAGTGAGTGACTGTGAGTGAATGACAGTGAGTGTACCTAGGGTTGTGGCGGCCACAAAATTGTCAGCCGATAATTGTCATGCAAATAACTGTCGGTCTCACGGTTAACTGACAGGTTAATTAACATAAACACATTTAGCATCTCCTGGCTCCCACACACAGCCTACAAGCCATTTTAAAAAGTCAAATAAATCCATGTAATATAGCTTACACCTTCACAATAAATGAACTATTTATTTTAGACAAGTCTAAAGAAGTATGATATGAAGAAAATGTAGTCTATTTCAGGAGAACAGAATAGCGTAGTCTGAGTTGTCCTTATTGTTAGGTCCTGATCTGGCTCTGCCATATGGCTGTGGGCGACACTAGTTCACTCAGCAGACAAGACATGCTTAGAATTCCCTGGCAATATCTTATATTATTTTCAAATAGGAAGAACACAATTGAACAAAGCTGAATAAAATATAAATACATTCTCCAAACGATTTGAAGGAAGTGCGCACATTCGGAAGGTTGCAAGTTCAAATCCCCGAGCTGACAAGGTACAAATCTGTCGTTCTGTAGAACAGGCTAGGCTGTCATTGAAAATAAGAATTTGTTCTTAACTAGTTAAATAAAATAAATAAATACATTTAGAGTTATTAATGTAACTTTAGTTGTTCTACTACCGTTGGGCTATATGTTTTGATGTTTAATACATTGTAAAGCTGCATGACGAGACTAATGATGATTTGAAAAATGTTTGCTTTAAAAGGCATTGAGCTCTGCTAAGTTTGTTTGCGCAGGCTGTACACACTCCAATACACACTCTCATTCACAATTTGGCAAGCACTTGATAATGCCTCGTATTTCACAGCTGCATCCCCTTTGCGGCCATAACGCACCCTAAGAAAATATATCTGTGCCTTTTGTGGCCCGGAGTGCTGCGTTGTGACCTTCTCCCTGAGTGTGCTGAGCAACCCGAAGCATCTCTCACTCACATTGCTCTCCGTCACGAGATCAAGGTCTTTCTCACAGGCTACAAGTGAAGACAGACACATCGGGGACGCAACTGCGAGCGTCCTTATCCAATTCCGAGGTGCATATTGAAGATATTGGAAGAACTCTCCACATTCACTTTATCATTCAACTAGATGAGTAGGTCTGACAAACAGCAAAAGCACTAGCCTATAGAAAGCTGATGGGATCCTCATCTTTTTATTAGAGGCCATCACTCAGTTTTTTTCTCCAGCAATTGCATAGCCTATAGAAATGATACGCAACATGGGCTCTTGGGCACTCATGAAGTGTTGGATTATATTTTTCTAATACATTTGCATTGATGTCAGAGTGATTAGAGGGACAATAGAGTGCTGAAGTACCAGGCAGTTAGCAAGTTTGGTAGACTACGATTTTTTATTTATTTTACCTTTATTTAACTAGGCAAGTCAGTTTAAGAACAAATTCTTATTTTCAATGACGGCCTAGGAACAGTGGGTTAACTGCCTTGTTCAGGGGCAGAACGACAGATTTGTACCTTGTCAGCTCGGGGATTTGAACATGCAACCTTCCGGGTTACTAGTCCAACGCTCTAACCACTAGGCTACCCTGCCGCCTCTACACTCTAACCACTAGGCTACCCTGCCGCCTCTACACTCTAACCACTAGGCTACCCTGCCGCCTCTACACTCTAACCACTAGGCTACCCTGCCGCCTCTACACTCTAACCACTAGGCTACCCTGCTGCCCCATCATCAGCATCCGAGCTTGGCGAAGCCTAATTACCGTGACTACACGGCCATGTGGAATTTGACTGCCTTCATGACTCGTCAGAGTGGCAGTAAAACGGTCACTGCAACAGCTTTGTACCTTGTCAGCTCGGGGATTTGAACTTGCAACCTTCCGGGTTACTAGTCCAACGCTCTAACCACTAGACCTTCATGACTCGTGACTCGCCAGTGTGGCAGTAAAACGGTCACTGCAACAGCCCTAAGTGTACCTACCTATTCCATGTTTCCTGAACTCCTTCACCACCCCCAGACTCAGGATGTAAGCCACCTGGGTGTCCACGGGAAATCTAGAGGCTAGGATGTCTCCATCCTGCAGAGAGGAGAGGTTATACACAACTATTAGTACTTATAAACACTGACTAACACCAGGAAATCTAGAGGCTAGGAGGTCTCCATCCTGCAGAGAGGAGAGGTTATACACAGTTATTAGTACTTATAAACACTGACTAACACCAGGAAATCTAGAGGCTAGGATGTCTCCATCCTGCAGAGAGGAGAGGTTATACACAGCTATTAATACTTATAAACACTGACTAACACCAGGAAATCTAGAGGCTAGGAGGTCTCCATCCTGCAGAGAGGAGAGGTTATACACAGCTATTAGTACTTATAAACACTGACTAACACCAGGAAATCTAGAGGCTAGGAGGTCTCCATCCTGCAGAGAGGAGAGGTTATACACAGCTATTAATACTTATAAACACTGACTAACACCAGGAAATCTAGAGGCTAGGAGGTCTCCATCCTGCAGAGAGGAGAGGTTATACACAGCTATTAGTACTTATAAACACTGACTAACACCAGGAAATCTAGAGGCTAGGAGGTCTCCATCCTGCAGAGAGGAGAGGTTATACACAGCTATTAATACTTATAAACACTGACTAACACCAGGAAATCTAGAGGCTAGGAGGTCTCCATCCTGCAGAGAGGAGAGGTTATACACAGCTATTAGTACTTATAAACACTGACTAACACCAGGAAATCTAGAGGCTAGGAGGTCTCCATCCAGCAGATGTATACCGAGCAACACAACCCCCATCCACCACTCTCCATTACTCTTCAACACCCCTCCATCCCCCCTCCTCCCCTCTCCACCTCATGCCCCCCCTCCTCCCCCCTCCTCCTCTCCACCTCATGCCCCCCCTCCTCCCCCCTCCTCCTCTCCACCTCATGCCCCCCCTCCTCCCCCCTCCTCCTCTCCACCTCATGCCCCCCCTCCTCCATTACCACCCTCCTTTTCTCCTCCACCCTTCCATCCCCACCCCCCTCCTCCTCCTCTCCACCTCCACCCTCCTCACCCCCACCCTCCTTCTCTCCCCTCGTCCCCTCCACTCACTCTCGCCCCCCCCACCTCCCACTCCTCTCCCCCTACGGCTGCTTCAGGTCTAATTAGTAGGAGACTATAAACAGAATGTAGAATGTCAGTGTGTTCCATTTCAGACTGTTCCCAAGGAATGTGAGTGACAGGGATGTGGAACTAACGGCACTACCGGAAACACAACTACTATTATCAGTGCTGGGCTCACACCCTATTTACATTACAGATAGTAATACAACTTCAGATTCCAAATGATCCTCATAGAAAACAATTGGAATGGATGTGTTCCTCCTGAATGAACTGACATTTAAAAGGGATTGACCCCAACCCTGACTTTAATGTGACCCCACTAACAACGGTCTGTCAATACATTCAGCTTCCAACAATATGGAGTACATTCACAGTCTATAACAGACATCTCTCCTGAAAACATGTTCAATCGTCCTGTCAGTCAGTCAGGACCATCTCCCCCAGTACCACTCCGTGTACTGTCAGTCAGTCAGGACCATCTCTACCCCAGCACCCGTACCTCTCTGTGTACTGTCAGTCAGTCAGGACCATCTCCCCCAGTACCACTCTGTGTACTGTCAGTCAGTCAGGACCATCTCCCCCAGTACCACTCTGTGTACTGTCAGTCAGTCAGGACCATCTCCCCCAGTACCACTCTGTGTACTGTCAGTCAGTCAGGACCATCTCCCCCAGTACCACTCTGTGTACTGTCAGTCAGTCAGGACCATCTACCCCAGTACCACTCTGTGTACAGTCAGTCAGTCAGGACCATCTCTACACCAGCACCAGTACCTCTCTGTGTACTGTCAGTCAGTCAGGACCATCTCTACCCCAGCACCAGTACCTCTCTGTGTACTGTCAGTCAGTCAGGACCATCTCCCCCAGTACCACTCTGTGTACTGTCAGTCAGTCAGGACCATCTCTATCCCAGCACCCGTACCTGTCTGTGTACTGTCAGTCAGTCAGGACCATCTCTACCCCAGCACCAGTACCTCTCTGTGTACTGTCAGTCAGTCAGTCAGGACCATCTCTACCCCAGCACCCGTACCTCTCTGTGTACAGTCAGTCAGTCAGGACCATCTCTACCCCAGCACCAGTACCTCTCTGTGTACTGTCAGTCAGTCAGTCAGGACCATCTCTACCCCAGCACCCGTACCTCTCTGTGTACAGTCAGTCAGTCAGGACCATCTCTACCCCAGCACCCATACCTCTCTGTGTACTGTCAGTCAGTCAGTCAGTCAGGACCATCTCTACCCCAGCACCAGTACCTCTCTGTGTACTGTCAGTCAGTCAGGACCATCTCTACCCCAGCACCAGTACCTCTCTGTGTACTGTCAGTCAGTCAGGACCATCTCTACCCCAGCACCCGTACCACTCTGTGTACTGTCAGTCAGTCAGGACCATCTCTACCCCAGCACCAGTACCTCTCTGTGTACTGTCAGTCAGTCAGGACCATCTCTATCCCAGCACCCGTACCTGTCTGTGTACTGTCAGTCAGTCAGGACCATCTCTACCCCAGCACCCGTACCTCTCTGTGTACTGTCAGTCAGTCAGGACCATCTCTACCCCAGCACCTCTCTGTGTACTGTCAGTCAGTCAGGACCATCTCTACCCCAGCACCTCTCTGTGTACTGTCAGTCAGTCAGGACCATCTCTACCCCAGCACCCGTACCTCTCTGTGTACTTTGGTCCGGCCCTTGATCTCAGCTACGATCATTCCCACGATGCCTCCCTTGAAGATGGCGGCGAGGGAGAAGAACTTCTTGTTGGATGTGATGTCATTATACCATGAGTCTGGGTACCTGTTGGGGGACAGGTGAGGCTCAGAGGTTAGATTCCTGCTGTGGTCACTCATATGGAAAATGCATGTCTAAGTCACTTGGGATAAAAGCGAATCGCTAAATGGCTTATAGGCCTAATATGCCTTAAGGTAGGTACAGGTGGTAAATAGAATGAGTAGACTTCAGCCGTTTACAGGTGACAGGGGACAGGTGACAGGTGAGGACAGGTGATGTAGACTGCAGCTGTATTAAGGTGACAGGGGACAGGTGAGGACAGGTGAGAGAAGGTGATGTAGACTTCAGCTGTATTAAGGTGACAGGGGACAGGTGAGAACAGGTGATGTAGACTTCAGCTGTTTTGAAGTGACAGGGGACAGGTGAGAACAGGTGATGTAGACTTCAGCCGTTTACAGGTGACAGGGGACAGGTGAGGACAGGTGATGTAGACTTTAGCTGTATTAAGGTGACAGGGGACAGGTGAGGACAGGTGATGTAGACTTTAGCTGTATTAAGGTGACAGGGGACAGGTGAGGACAGGTTATGTAGAGTTCAGCTGTATTAAGGTGACAGGTGATGTAGATTTCAGCTGTATTAAGGTGACAGGGGACAGGTGAGGACAGGTGTCGGGTGAGGACAGGTGCCCTGGGTTGTGTTCAGTGGGGCTCAACAAAGCAAAGCATTTTGAAACGGCAAGTGAAAATCTGTTCTTATTAGACAAGTTAAAGTACCACTACAGTTTCACTCAGCTCTCTCTCTAGTGAACACAATACGATCCTGTGTTGCTATTGGCCGCGTGGCGCAGTACTCACTCGATGGGGAACCAATCACCGCACAGCAGCTTGACGCTGCCTATGTCATCGTGGCAGAGGAGGCGGAGCTGGACTTCGCTGAGCGCAGTGGGGGACACCACGTCGGTCATTCACACCTAGAAAACGACCCATCAATCACAGATGACACACACCAATCACACTGATCAATCTTCTATAACATTGTCTGCCATATTTTGTTTATATATTTATACACAACTTTTAAAATGGTTAGTCAGCTGGTTAATGAATTGCCAGGTCAACTGTCCATGGTCCTGGATATGAGTGTTCATCCCAAATGGCACCCTAATACCTTTATAATTCACTACTCTGACCTGTGCTCTATGGGCCTGGATATGAGTGTTCATCCCAAATGGCACCCTAATACCTTTATAATTCACTACTTCGACCTGTGCTCTATGGGTTCTGGTCAACAGTAGTGCACTATAAAGGGAATAGGGTGCCATTTGGGAGGCACAGGTGGATGGAGAGGGACAGGGAATGATAGCTAGGACAGGCAAACAAACTTCTGAAACCTCTCTACTCTACCCCTGGTGGCAGTAGCAACTGTCGTCGGTGAGGACAAAACCAGAGCTTTAAAGTTAAATGCCAAAACAACCTAATCAGCAGCCCTAGTAAGGTGCTCTGTTATCAAGCTAGCTAACACTGCTAGCAAACTGACATCTCTGTTGTTCGGTTGACATTCCACAGTAAATTCAGCTAAACAAGATGCATTATTAGCCAATACCTTCCCCCTTTAGCTAGCGTTGGATATTTATACTTGACTGTTTGTCAAAACAAGAGAGTTAGCTAACCTGGCTAGTTAGCTAGCTGTCTAGTTCTGAGGGGGTTCGCTAGCTGTCTGGTTCTGAGGGGGTTCGCTAGCTGTCTAGTTCTGAGGGGGTTAGCTAGCTGTCTAGTTCTGAGGGGGTTCGCTAGCTGTCTGGTTCTGAGGGGGTTCGCTAGCTGTCTAGTTCTGAGGGGGTTCGCTAGCTGTCTAGTTCTGAGGGGGTTCGCTAGCTGACGTAGCGACCTACTTAGCTACGATTCCAGGCAAAATAAGTAAAGGAAATATAAGTATAACTGGACACCACTTCGCTAACTATGTCAGCTCAAAAGTGAGTAGAGGATAATGGCTACAATTAGCTGGGTAGCTAGCTGACCTTACCTTGTTTATGCGCTCGAACAAGAGGAAAGTGTGGGGTGAAATCCCTTGGGTGTCGTTTAAAGTGTTTTCTACAGTGGAAACACCATGATAAACCCCAAATTTGCTCTCTATTCAGAAAACCACTGACACTGGTCTCCCACCAATACATTAGCTGGCTAGTCAGCGTTTGCTAATTTGACAACTAGCCGAGTTGGCTTCTTCCTGTGTATGTCACATTCCGGAAGTCATTCAGCTTTGTGTGCGGAAATGTAGTTTCTCTGGGATATGGTTTTGTAGTTTAATTTCCCCAAGATGATTGTAACAAACATACTATACATTCAGACATAGGCAGTATTTCTGTTACATGTATTTTAAATACGTATTTAATTACTCTTGAGTATGTTTTTTTTTTTACACTGTCCCGAACTACAATGTATTTTGTAACAAGATACATACAGAAGATACTTTAATTTTTATTTACAAAATACTTTTCTATAAAAAAAATATATATATATATATGTTGATTTAATTTTTTTTTTATTTTTATAGCGGTTCACAATTTTGTCAACCCCTTTCACACTGCAATGGTATCAGAAGTCTGATGGCACTATGGTGTGATATGAGTGTCTGCTAAATGACAAAAATGTAAATGAACACTGGGTATTATTCTAATGAGCTCCGCACCCAAAACAAGGCCAATAATAATACCCAGTGTGCTTTGCAGTTGATCATTTTTAAATGTACATTTCGGCCAGTGCATTTAACCAAGGTAGAATAACAACCCCATATCACAGTCATAGCAACTAAACTGTTTTTTTTTATACCATTACTGAGAATGCTGTTGGAGTGAAGTGTCACGACTTCTACCGAAGTCGGTCCCTCTCCTTGTGCGGGACGGTGTCGATCCACCTTTCATTTTCCATTTGGTTTGTCTTGTTTTCCCACAAACCTGGTTTTACATTGCCCTCATTACATGTCATGTCACACCCCTTTTGATCAGGGTCCTTACAGGACACCATACAGAGCCTTCAGGAAGTAATCACACCCCTTTTGATCAGGGTCCTTACAGGACACCATACAGAGCTTTCAGGAAGTAATCACACCCCTTTTGATCCGGGTCCTTACAGGACACCATGCAGAGCCTTCAGGAAGTAATCCGGAAGTAATCAGGAAGTAATCAGGAAGTAATCACACCCCTTTTGATCCGGGTCCTTACAGGACACCATACAGAGCCTTCAGGAAGTAATCAGGAAGTAATCAGGAAGTAATCAGGAAGTAATCAGGAAGTAATCACACCCCTTGACTTATTGCAACATTTTATTATGTTACAGCCTGAATTCAAAATGGATTAAATGGAGATTTTGTGTCACTGTCCTAAACACAATACTCTACAATGTTGAGTTTTAAAAAAAGTTTGTTTTTTTAGAAATGTTAACAAATGCATTTCAAATGAAAAGCTGACGTCTTTCTTAAGTCAATAATTATTCAACCCCGTTGTTATGGAAACGCTTAAATAAGTTCAGGAGTAAACGTTTGCTCGAGTCACATAATAAGTTTCATGGACTCACAATGTGCAAATATAGTGTTTAACATGATTTTTTGAATGATTACCTCATCTCTGTAACCCCCCCCACACACATACTATTATATCTGTACGGTCCCTCAGTCGAGCAGTACATTTCAAACACAGATTTGTGACTGAAAAGAAGGACGCCTGTACAGAATAAAAAATATTCCAAAAACATACATCCTGTTTGTAAACAAGGCCCTAAAGTAATACTGCAACACATGTGGCAAAGCAATTCACATTTTGTGCTGAATACAAAGTGTTATGTTTCGAGCAAAGCCAATACAACACCACCCGATGTCACAGGAAGGTCCAAAACAATCATCAAGGACAACATCCACCCGAGCCACTGCCTGTTCACCCCGCTATCATCCAGAAGGAGAGGTCAGTACAGGTGCATCATCACCACCCGAGCCACTGCCTGTTCACCCCGCTATCATCCAGAAGGAGAGGTCAGTACAGGTGCATCATCACCACCCGAGCCACTGCCTGTTCACCCCGCTATCATCCAGAAGGCGAGGTCAGTACAGGTGCATCAAAGCTGGGACCGAGAGACTGAAAAACAGCTTCTATCTCAAGGCCATCAGACTGTTAAACAGCCACCACTAACACAGAGAGAGAGGCTGCTGCCTACATACAGACTTGAAATCACTGGCCACTTTAATACATGGATCACTAGTCACTTTAAACAATGGCACTTTAATAATGCATTACTCATCTCATATGTAGATACTGTATTCTATACTATTCTACTGTATCTTAGTCTATGCATTACTCATCTCATATGTATATACTGTATTCTGTACTATTCTACTGTATCTTAGTCTATGCATTACTCATCTCATATGTAAAATGTACAAATTAATTACTTAAAAATCATACATACCTACACAACAGGTGTATAACATACCTACATACCTACACAACAGGTGTATAACATACCTACAAACAGTACCTACACAACAGGTGTAGGTGTAGGTATGTAGGTATGTTATACGCCTGTTGTATTCGGCGCATGTGAAAAATAACATGTGATTTGATTTGATTTTGCACTACTTTTGACCAGAAAAAAGTTATTTTAATTTATATATATTCATTTTGTAATGTAATGTAATTACAGTCAAATGCTTAGTTACAAGCTCTTAACCAACAATGCAGTTTTAAGAAAATAAAATAAAATAAAACGTTTTAAGAAAGTAAATTTCTATACTAAAATAAACTGAAGTTAAAAAAAAACAAGTAAAACCCACTATGTATGGAATAGGGTCACAGGTGCCATTTGATAACGTAGATACAGATATGCTGTGTCATCCCTGAGACTCACATGGAAAGTTCCCCCCCCCCCCTACCCATAATGAAGTTATAACCAGTAAGAGCACCAGTCAAACACGTAGCTCCTTCACTCTACCTAGTTTAGGTTTAATCTTATCAGCTCACTGAAGACACCTGGTCCCATCTCACACCCAGGACAAACACTATAACACGGCAGGACCTCTGAGCTGGGCTGTGAAGCAGCTCCACAACGTTTTATATTGGATAGGCTGCAGCAGGAGTGAACTCCTTTGTCGGCATGTGCACCTGCGTGTGCACGATATCGTCTGGGAAACAATGTGTGTGCCCGACTTATCTCATCTATGGTATTAGACTCCCGAGTGGCGCAGCGGCCTAAGGCACTGCATCTCAGTGCAAGAGGCATCACTACAGTCCCTGGTTTGAATCGAGGCTGTATCACATCTGGCCGTGATTGTGAATCCCGTAGGGCGGCGCACAATTGACCCAACGTCGTCTGGGTTTGGCCGGGGTAGGCTGTCATTGTAAATAAGAATGTGTTCTTAGCTGACTTGCCTAGTTAAATAAAGGTTCAATAAAATAGTAGTCTATATGTGTCCTGAACAGTTCAACTGATCTCAGTTCTAGTAGTCTATTTTATTTGACCTTTATTTAACTAGGCAAGTCAGTTAAGAACAAATTCTTATTTTCAATGACGGCCTAGGAACAGTGGGTTAACTGCCTGTTCAGGGGCAGAACGACAGATTTGTACCTTGTCAGCTTGGGGACTTGAACTTGCAGCCTTCTGGTTACTAGTCCAACGCTCCAACCACTAGGCTACCCTGCCGTCGTAGGCTGTCATCGTAAGTAAGAATTTGTTCTTCGCTGACTTGCCTAGTTAAGAAAGGTAAAATAAAATAGTAGTCTATATGTGTCCTGTACAGTTCAACTGATCTCACTAGCCTTGGGCCGGGATTCAACCCATCACCACTCTATCTTCATCTGAACTGGACTTGGACCGGGGATTCAACCCATCATCACTCTATCTTCATCTGAACTGGCCTTGGGCCGGGATTCAACCCATCACCACTCTATCTTCATCTGAACTGGCCTTGGGCTGGGATTCAACCCATCACCACTCTATCTTCATCTGAACTGGCCTTGGACCGGGGATTCAACCCATCACCACTCTATCTTCATCTGAGCTAGCCTTGGGCCGGGGATTCAACCCATCACCACTCTATCTTCATCTGAACTAGCCTTGGACCGGGGATTCAACCCATCACCACTCTATCTTCATCTGAACTAGCCTTGGACCGGGGATTCAACCCCATCACCACTCTATCTTCATCTGAACTAGTCTTGGGCCGGGGATTCAACCCCATCACCACTCTATCTTCATATGAACTAGCCTTGGACCGGGGATTCAATCCCATCACCACTCTATCTTCATCTGAACTGGCCTTGGGCTGGGGATTCAACCCATCACCACTCTATCTTCATCTGAACTAGCCTTGGGCCGGGGATTCAACCCATCACCACTCTATCTTCATCTGAACTAGCCTTGGGCCGGGGATTCAACCCATCACCACTCTATCTTCATCTGAACTAGCCTTGGGCCGGGGATTCAATCCCATCACCACTCTATCTTCATCTGAACTAGCCTTGGGCCGGGGATTCAACCCATCACCACTCTATCTTCATCTGAACTAGCCTTGGACCGGGGATTCAATCCCATCACCACTCTATCTTCATCTGAACTAGCCTTGGACCGGGGATTCAATCCCATCACCACTCTATCTTCATCTGAACTAGCCTTGGACCGGGGATTCAACCCCATCACCACTCTATCTTCATCTGAACTAGCCTTGGGCCGGGGATTCAACCCCATCACCACTCTATCTTCATCTGAACTAGCCTTGGACCGGGGATTCAACCCCATCACCACTCTATCTTCATCTGAACTAGCCTTGGACCGGGGATTCAACCCCATCAACACTCTATCTTCATCTGAACTAGCCTTGGGCCGGGGATTCAACCCCATCACCACTCTATCAGCTATGCACCTTTTAAAGGCAATGTTCGCTCCTTACCCCCGTAGCTCTGCCTAGTTCAGCCTTGATGCTTTCACTCCCCCCCGCTACCCTCAACCCCCCGCCCCGCTACCCTCAACCCCGCGCCCTACTCCCTCCCTCCCCCTCCCCCTCCACCCACCTCTTCCTCCCTCCGTGGACCTAACAACGTGCTGTTTTCCCACAGTCCCAGCCTCCAGCCCAGGTGAATGTAAGCCGGTGGGGGAGGGGGGGGTCAGATAGGGCCTTCTGTGTCAAAGGTACTACAGTAGACTGTTAGAATGGACACACAGAGGGCTCTGTCCTCTCTCCATAATAGCAGGCTTCCTCTCCCTTCAGACCCCACTGAGGCAGTGGACCCACACTACATTGAAACAACCAACACAAGCAGGTAAGTTGCTCTTCTTCATGTTTCGTTTACACTATGGTTATGTCCCAAATTTGTATTTGTATTTATTAGGGATCAGCATTAGTCCCTGCCTTGGCAGCAGCTACTCTTCCCGGGGTTTATTATGGATCAGCATTAGTTCCTGCCAAGGCAGCAGCTACTCTTCCTGGGGTTTATTATGGATCCCTATTAGTTCCTGCGAAGGCAGCAGCTACTCTTCCTGGGGTTTATTATGGATCCCTATTAGTTCCTGCCAAGGCAGCAGCTACTCTTCCTGGGGTTTATTATGGATCCCTATTAGTTCCTGCCAAGGCAGCAGCTACTCTTCCAGGGGTTTATTATTCATCATCATTAGTTCCTGCCAAGGCAGCAGCTACTCTTCCCTGGGGTTTATTATGGATCCCCATTAGTTCCTGCCAAGGTAGCAGCTACTCTTCCCTGGGTTTATTATGGATCCCTATTAGTTCCTGCCACGGCAGCAGCTACTCTTCCTGGGGTTTATTATGGATCCCCTTTAGTTCCTGCCAAGGCAGCAGCTACTCTTCCTGGGGTTTATTATGGATCCCCATTAGTTCCTGCCAAGGCAGCAGCTACTCTTCCTGGGGTTTATTATGGATCCCCATTAGTTCCTGCCAAGGCAGCAGCTACTCTTCCTGGGTTTTTTATGGATCACCATTAGTTCCTGCCAAGGCAGCAGCTACTCTTCCTGGTTTTTTTTATGGATCCCCATTAGTTCCCTTCAAAGCAGCAGCTACTCTTCCTGGGGTTTATTATGGATCCCCATTAGTTCCTGCAAAGGCAGCAGCTACTCTTCCTGGGGTTTATTATGGATCCCCATTAGTTCCTGCCAAGGTAGCAGCTACTCTTCCCTGGGTTTATTATGGATCCCTATTAGTTCCTGCCAAGGCAGCAGCTACTCTTCCTGGGGTTTATTATGGATCCCTATTAGTTCCTGCCAAGGCAGCAGCTACTCTTCCTGGGGTTTATTACGTCCCGAACCACCACCGAGGCTAGATGCCCACCCGGACCCTCCCCCATAGAGTCAGGTTTTGTGGCCGGAGTCCGCAGCTTTAGGGGGGGGGGGGGGGGGGGGGGTACTGTCACGCCCTGACCTTAGAGAGCCTTTTTATTTCTCTATTTGGTTAGGTCAGGGTTTAACTAGGGTGGGCATTCTAGTTTTTATATTTCTTTGTTGGCCTGGTATGGTTCCCAATCAGAGGCAGCTGTCTATCATTGTCTCTGATTGGGGATCATACTTAGGCAGCCTTTTTTTTCCACCTTTAGTTTGTGGGATCTTGTTTTTGGTTAGTTGCCTGTGTTAGCGCTACAAAACTTTATGTTAATTTAATAAATGTATGATGTACACCTGCCACGCTGCACCTTGGTCCATCTCTGAACGAACGTGACACCATACAACAATATTACAATGAACGTGTGTGTAGAGTGCGTGTGCTAAAGGGTGTGTTTATGTAGGCGTGTGTCTGTTCCTGTGTGTGTGTGTGTGTATCTCTTCACATTCCCCACTGTTCCATAAGATGCACTTCTCCTACACCACCATCTATTTTACTAGGCTAGGATGTGCGTGGCCTGTAATATCTGACCTCTAACCTCTAACCCCTAATCCCTGACCTCCAGGATGCGTGTGGCCTGTAATATCTCTTACATCAGCTGATGTCACAAAGTGCTGTACAGAAACCCAGCCTAAAACCCCAAACAGCAAGCAATGCAGGTGTAGAAGCACGGTGGCTAGGAAAAACTCCCTAGAAAGGCCAGAACCTAGGAAGAAACCTAGAGAGGAACCAGGCTATGAGGGGTGGCCAGTCCTCTTCTGGCTGTGCCGGGTGGAGATTATAACAGAACATGGCCAAGATGTTCAAATGTTCATAGATGACCAACAGGGTCAAATAATAATAATCACAGTGGCTGTCGAGGGTGCAACAGGTCAGCACCTCAGGAGTAAATGTCAGTTGGCTTTTCATAGCCAATCTTTCAGAGTATCTCTACCACTCCTGCCGTCCCTAGAGAGTTGAAAACAGCAGGTCTGGGACAGGTAGCACGTCTGGTGAACAGGTCAGGGTTCCATAGCCGCAGGCAGAACAGTTGAAACTGGAGCAGCAGCAGGGCCAGGTGGACTGGGGACAGCAAGGAGTCATAATGCCAGGTAGTCCTGAGGCATGGTCCTATTGCTCAGGTCCTCCGAGAAAGAGAAAGAAAGAGAGAGAGAAAGAAAGAAAGAATGAAAGAGAGAGAAAGAAAGAGAAAAAGAGAGAATTAGAGAGAGCATACTTAAATTCACACAGGACACTGGATAAGACAGGAAAAGTACTCCAGATATAACAGACTGACCCTAGCCCCCCGACACATAAACTACTGCAGCATAAATACTGGAGGCTGAGACAGGACGGGTCAGGAGACACTGTGGCCCCGTCCGACGATACCCCAGGACAGGGCCAAACAGGCAGGATATAACCCCATATCTAACCTCTAATCCCTGACCTCCAGAATGTGTGTGGCCTGTAATATCTGACCTCTAATCCCTGACCTCCAGGACGTGTGTGTGGCCTGTAATATCTGACCTCTAACCCCTGACCCCTAGAATGCGTGTAGCCTGTCTGTTAGTGCTGTTCCTATTGGCCCTGGTGCAACTGGGAGGCTGTCTGCTGCTAGGAGCCTTCAACATCAAGACATTCGGAGACAAGAAGTCCTCCAACTCAACCCTCATGGACATCATCACTCAGGTAGAGCTTTATCTCATAACATCACATTGTAACACTTTATCTCATGACATCATAATGTAATGTTTTATCTCATGACATCACAATGTAACATTTTATCTCATAACATCACAATGTAACGTTTTATCTCATGACATCACAATGTAACATTTTATCTCATAACATCACAATGTAACGTTTTATCTCATGACATCACAATGTAACGTTTTATCTCATAACATCATAATGTAACGTTTTATCTCATGACATCACAATGTAACGTTTTATCTCATAACATCACAATGTAACGTTTTATCTCATGACATCACAATATAATGTTTTATCTCATAACATCTTGGGACTAAAAGTGATTGTAGATTCTCCATTTGAAAGTACTTCTTAGTCCAAGACCAGGCTGTGTCCGGGAACCTTAGTTGTTATTCATTTATGTGATGATTTTTTTAATGTGTATTAGATAGTGCACCGTTATGATATCGTGCTGATCCAGGAAGTAAGAGACACTGACCTATCAGCAACCAACAAACTGATGCAGCACGTCAACAAGTAAGACCAATCACAGCCCTGAAACAATATTACATCCACTAACCAATGACAGCCCCTCCGATAGAAAGACTTTGTAATGTGTGTTGTCTAATAACTATATTTCTTTGTTGTCAGAGGCTTGTCTCCCTATAGGTACAGTCACATTGTCAGCGAGGAACTGGGCCGCAGTACCTACACAGAGAGATACCTCTACCTGTACAGGTAATATACAGAGAGATACCTCTACCTGTACAGGTAATATACAGAGAGATACCTCTACCTGTACAGGTAATATACAGAGAGATACCTCTACCTGTACAGGTAATATACAGAGAGATACCTCTACCTGTACAGGTAATATACAGAGAGATACCTCTACCTATACAGGTAATATACAGAGAGATACCTCTATCTGTACAGGTAATATACAGAGAGATACCTCTACCTATACAGGTAATATACACAGAGATACCTCTACCTATACAGGTAATATACAGAGAGATACCTCTCCCTGTACAGGTAATATACAGAGAGATACCTCTCCCTGTACAGGTAATATACAGAGAGATACCTCTATCTGTACAGGTAATATACAGAGAGATACCTCTACCTGTACAGGTAATATACAGAGAGATACCTCTATCTGTACAGGTAATATACAGAGAGATACCTCTACCTATACAGGTAATATACAGAGAGATACCTCTCCCTGTACAGGTAATATACAGAGAGATACCTCTACCTGTACAGGTAATATACAGAGAGATACCTCTACCTGTACAGGTAATATACAGAGAGATACCTCTATCCGTACAGGTAATATACAGAGAGATACCTCTACCTGTACAGGTAATATACAGAGAGATACCTCTACCTGTACAGGTAATATACAGAGAGATACCTCTATCTGTACAGGTAATATACAGAGAGATACCTCTACCTGTACAGGTAATATACAGAGAGATACCTCTATCCGTACAGGTAATATACAGAGAGATACCTCTACCTGTACAGGTAATATACAGAGAGATACCTCTACCTGTACAGGTAATATACAGAGAGATACCTCTACCTGTACAGGTAATATACAGAGAGATACCTCTATCCGTACAGGTAATATACAGAGAGATACCTCTACCTGTACAGGTAATATACAGAGAGATACCTCTACCTGTACAGGTAATATACAGAGAGATACCTCTATCTGTACAGGTAATATACAGAGAGATACCTCTATCTGTACAGGTAATATAGAGAGAGATACCTCTATCTGTACAGGTAATATACAGAGAGATACCTCTCCCTGTACAGGTAATATACAGAGAGATACCTCTACCTGTACAGGTAGTATACAGAGAGATACCTCTATCCGTACAGGTAATATACAGAGAGATACCTCTACCTATACAGGTAATATACAGAGAGATACCTCTACCTATACAGGTAATATACAGAGAGATACCTCTACCTGTACAGGTAATATACAGAGAGATACCTCTACCTATACAGGTAATATACAGAGAGATACCTCTACCTGTACAGGTTCTGTTCTGTTCTGTACTTTGTCGTTCTGTGCTGCACTAAACACTGAAACCATCTCCTAAAGCGTGTGTTTGTCCTGTTATATGATAGAGAGGAGACGGTCTCTGTGGCTAAGAACTACACCTACGATGACGGCTGTGAGCCCTGCGGTACAGATACCTTCATCAGAGAACCCTTCATTGTCATGTTCTCCTCGAACTACACAGGTAGAAGGGGGGGGGGGGGGGGGGTTGATGGGGAGAGGTGGGAAGGGGAGGGAGATGGGGAATGAGAGGGAGAGAGAGATTCCGTGTGTGTGTGAGAGAGAGAGAGAGAGAGAGAGAGAGAGAGAGAGGAGGAAAAGTAAGAGGTTCCCTTACATAAAAAAAATATTAACTCAAAAAACAAGTGTATTTGTTTCCATTAGTCCTGCTGATACAGTCAGTCCATTAGTCCTGCTGATACAGTCAGTCCATTAGTCCTGCTGATACAGTCAGTCCATTAGTCCTGCTGATACAGTCAGTCCATTAGTCCTGCTGATACAGTCAGTCCATTAGTCCTGCTGATACAGTCAGTCCATTAGTCCTGCTGATACAGTCAGTCCATTAGTCCTGCTGATACAGTCAGTCCATTAGTCCTGCTGATACAGTCAGTCCATTAGTCCTGCTGATACAGTCAGTCCATTAGTCCTGTTGATACAGTCAGTCCATTAGTCCTGTTGATACAGTCAGTCCATTAGTCCTGTTGATACAGTCAGTCCATTAGTCCTGCTGATACAGTCAGTCCATTAGTCCTGTTGATACAGTCAGTCCATTAGTCCTGTTGATACAGTCAGTCCATTAGTCCTGCTGATACAGTCAGTCCATTAGTCCTGTTGTTACAGTCAGTCCATTAGTCCTGTTGATACAGTCAGTCCATTAGTCCTGTTGATACAGTCAGTCCATTAGTCCTGTTGATACAGTCAGTCCATTAGTCCTGTTGATACAGTCAGTCCATTAGTCCTGTTGTTACAGTCAGTCCATTAGTCCTGTTGATACAGTCAGTCCATTAGTCCTGTTGATACAGTCAGTCCATTAGTCCTGTTGATACAGTCAGTCCATTAGTCCTATTGTTACAGTCAGTCCATTAGTCCTGCTGATACAGTCAGTCCATTAGTCCTGTTGTTACAGTCAGTCCATTAGTCCTGCTGATACAGTCAGTCCATTAGTCCTGCTGATACAGTCAGTCCATTAGTCCTGTTGTTACAGTCAGTCCATTAGTCCTGTTGATACAGTCAGTCCATTAGTCCTGTTGATACAGTCAGTCCATTAGTCCTGTTGATACAGTCAGTCCATTAGTCCTGTTGATACAGTCAGTCCATTAGTCCTGTTGATACAGTCAGTCCATTAGTCCTGTTGATACAGTCAGTCCATTAGTCCTGTTGATACAGTCAGTCCATTAGTCCTGTTGATACAGTCAGTCCATTAGTCCTGTTGATACAGTCAGTCCATTAGTCCTGTTGATACAGTCAGTCCATTAGTCCTGTTGTTACAGTCAGTCCATTAGTCCTGCTGATACAGTCAGTCCATTAGTCCTGTTGATACAGTCAGTCCATTAGTCCATTAGTCCTGTTGATACAGTCAGTCCATTAGTCCTGTTGATACAGTCAGTCCATTAGTCCATTAGTCCTGCTGACACAGTCAGTCCATTAGTCCTGTTGATACAGTCAGTCCATTAGTCCTGTTGATACAGTCAGTCCATTAGTCCTGTTGATACAGTCAGTCCATTAGTCCTGTTGTTACAGTCAGTCCATTAGTCCTGCTGATACAGTCAGTCCATTAGTCCTGCTGATACAGTCAGTCCATTAGTCCTGTTGTTACAGTCAGTCCATTAGTCCTGTTGATACAGTCAGTCCATTAGTCCTGTTGATACAGTCAGTCCATTAGTCCTGTTGATACAGTCAGTCCATTAGTCCTGTTGATACAGTCAGTCCATTAGTCCTGTTGATACAGTCAGTCCATTAGTCCTGCTGATACAGTCAGTCCATTAGTCCTGCTGATACAGTCAGTCCATTAGTCCTGTTGATACAGTCAGTCCATTAGTCCTGTTGATACAGTCAGTCCATTAGTCCTGTTGATACAGTCAGTCCATTAGTCCTGTTGATACAGTCAGTCCATTAGTCCTGTTGATACAGTCAGTCCATTAGTCCTGTTGATACAGTCAGTCCATTAGTCCTGCTGATACAGTCAGTCCATTAGTCCTGTTGATACAGTCAGTCCATTAGTCCTGCTGATACAGTCAGTCCATTAGTCCTGCTGATACAGTCAGTCCATTAGTCCTGTTGATACAGTCAGTCCATTAGTCCTGTTGATACAGTCAGTCCATTAGTCCTGTTGTTACAGTCAGTCCATTAGTCCTGCTGACACAGTCAGTCCATTAGTCCTGTTGATACAGTCAGTCCATTAGTCCTGCTGATACAGTCAGTCCATTAGTCCTGTTGATACAGTCAGTCCATTAGTCCTGTTGATACAGTCAGTCCATTAGTCCTGCTGATACAGTCAGTCCATTAGTCCTGCTGATACAGTCAGTCCATTAGTCCTGCTGATACAGTCAGTCCATTAGTCCTGTTGATACAGTCAGTCCATTAGTCCTGTTGTTACAGTCAGTCCATTAGTCCTGTTGATACAGTCAGTCCATTAGTCCTGTTGATACAGTCAGTCCATTAGTCCTGCTGATACAGTCAGTCCATTAGTCCTGCTGATACAGTCAGTCCATTAGTCCTGTTGATACAGTCAGTCCATTAGTCCTGTTGTTACAGTCAGTCCATTAGTCCTGTTGATACAGTCAGTCCATTAGTCCTGTTGATACAGTCAGTCCATTAGTCCTGTTGATACAGTCAGTCCATTAGTCCTGTTGATACAGTCAGTCCATTAGTCCTGTTGTTACAGTCAGTCCATTAGTCCTGTTGATACAGTCAGTCCATTAGTCCTGTTGATACAGTCAGTCCATTAGTCCTGTTGTTACAGTCAGTCCATTAGTCCTGTTGATACAGTCAGTCCATTAGTCCTGCTGACACAGTCAGTCCATTAGTCCTGTTGATACAGTCAGTCCATTAGTCCTGTTGTTACAGTCAGTCCATTAGTCCTGTTGTTACAGTCAGTCCATTAGTCCTGTTGTTACAGTCAGTCCATTAGTCCTGCTGATACAGTCAGTCCATTAGTCCTGTTGATACAGTCAGTCCATTAGTCCTGTTGTTACAGTCAGTCCATTAGTCCTGTTGTTACAGTCAGTCCATTAGTCCTGTTGATACAGTCAGTCCATTAGTCCTGTTGATACAGTCAGTCCATTAGTCCTGTTGATACAGTCAGTCCATTAGTCCATTAGTCCTGTTGATACAGTCAGTCCATTAGTCCTGTTGATACAGTCAGTCCATTAGTCCTGTTGTTACAGTCAGTCCATTAGTCCTGTTGTTACAGTCAGTCCATTAGTCCTGTTGATACAGTCAGTCCATTAGTCCTGCTGACACAGTCAGTCCATTAGTCCTGTTGATACAGTCAGTCCATTAGTCCTGTTGTTACAGTCAGTCCATTAGTCCTGTTGATACAGTCAGTCCATTAGTCCTGCTGACACAGTCAGTCCATTAGTCCTGTTGATACAGTCAGTCCATTAGTCCTGTTGTTACAGTCAGTCCATTAGTCCTGTTGATACAGTCAGTCCATTAGTCCATTAGTCCTGCTGACACAGTCAGTCCATTAGTCCTGTTGATACAGTCAGTCCATTAGTCCTGTTGTTACAGTCAGTCCATTAGTCCTGTTGATACAGTCAGTCCATTAGTCCTGCTGACACAGTCAGTCCATTAGTCCTGTTGATACAGTCAGTCCATTAGTCCTGCTGATACAGTCAGTCCATTAGTCCTGCTGATACAGTCAGTCCATTAGTCCTGTTGATACAGTCAGTCCATTAGTCCTGTTGTTACAGTCAGTCCATTAGTCCTGTTGATACAGTCAGTCCATTAGTCCTGCTGATACAGTCAGTCCATTAGTCCTGTTGATACAGTCAGTCCATTAGTCCTGCTGATACAGTCAGTCCATTAGTCCTGTTGATACAGTCAGTCCATTAGTCCTGTTGATACAGTCAGTCCATTAGTCCTGCTGATACAGTCAGTCCATTAGTCCTGTTGATACAGTCAGTCCATTAGTCCTGTTGATACAGTCAGTCCATTAGTCCTGCTGATACAGTCAGTCCATTAGTCCTGTTGATACAGTCAGTCCATTAGTCCTGTTGATACAGTCAGTCCATTAGTCCTGTTGATACAGTCAGTCCATTAGTCCTGTTGATACAGTCAGTCCATTAGTCCATTAGTCCTGCTGATACAGTCAGTCCATTAGTCCTGTTGATACAGTCAGTCCATTAGTCCTGTTGATACAGTCAGTCCATTAGTCCTGTTGATACAGTCAGTCCATTAGTCCATTAGTCCTGTTGATACAGTCAGTCCATTAGTCCTGTTGATACAGTCAGTCCATTAGTCCATTAGTCCTGTTGATACAGTCAGTCCATTAGTCCTGTTGATACAGTCAGTCCATTAGTCCTGTTGATACAGTCAGTCCATTAGTCCATTAGTCCTGTTGATACAGTCAGTCCATTAGTCCATTAGTCCTGTTGATACAGTCAGTCCATTAGTCCTGTTGATACAGTCAGTCCATTAGTCCTGTTGATACAGTCAGTCCATTAGTCCTGTTGATACAGTCAGTCCATTAGTCCTGTTGATACAGTCAGTCCATTAGTCCTGTTGATACAGTCAGTCCATTAGTCCTGTTGATACAGTCAGTCCATTAGTCCTGTTGATACTGTCAGTCCATTAGTCCTGTTGATACAGTCAGTCCATTAGTCCTGTTGATACAGTCAGTCCATTAGTCCATTAGTCCTGTTGATACAGTCAGTCCATTAGTCCTGTTGATACAGTCAGTCCATTAGTCCTGTTGATACAGTCAGTCCATTAGTCCTGTTGATACAGTCAGTCCATTAGTCCTGTTGATACAGTCAGTCCATTAGTCCTGTTGATACAGTCAGTCCATTAGTCCTGTTGATACAGTCAGTCCATTAGTCCTGTTGATACAGTCAGTCCATTAGTCCTGTTGATACAGTCAGTCCATTAGTCCTGTTGATACAGTCAGTCCATTAGTCCATTAGTCCTGTTGATACAGTCAGTCCATTAGTCCTGTTGATACAGTCAGTCCATTAGTCCATTAGTCCTGTTGATACAGTCAGTCCATTAGTCCTGTTGATACAGTCAGTCCATTAGTCCTGTTGATACTGTCAGTCCATTAGTCCTGTTGATACAGTCAGTCCATTAGTCCTGTTGATACAGTCAGTCCATTAGTCCTGTTGATACAGTCAGTCCATTAGTCCTGTTGATACAGTCAGTCCATTAGTCCTGTTGATACAGTCAGTCCATTAGTCCTGTTGATACAGTCAGTCCCAGGATGCGTGTCAGCAGTTTTCAAGATATTAGACTTTCAAGAAGCAAAGTGTCATGAAGCATTTTGCATCATAAAGTTGCACCATCGAGAGCATCCTGACGGGTTGCATCACCGCCTGGTATGGCAACTGTTCGGCATCCGATCGTAAGGCGCTACAGAGGGTAGTGCGCACGGCCCAGTACATCACTGGGGCCAAGCTTTCTGCCATCCAGGACATACTAGGCGGTGTCAGAGTGACCATCAGGTTTTTGGTCACCTCGCTGGCCAAGGTTCTTCTCCCCCGAATGCTCGGCTTGGCCGGGTGGCCAGCTCTAGGAAGTGTTTTGGTTGGATCCAAACTTCTTCCAATTGAATGATGGACGCCACTATGGTGACAATGGTGACCTTCAATGCTGCAGAAATGTTTTGGTACCCTTCTCTAGATCTGTGCCTTGACAAAATCCTGTCTCTGAGCTCTACGGACAATTCCTTCAACCTCATGGCTTGGTTTTTGCTCTGACATGCACTGTCAACTGTGGTTATCTCGATATAGGACTCATTTTACTGTGGATATAGATACTTTTGTACCTGTTTCCTCCAGCATCTTCACAAGGTCCTTTGCTGTTGTTCTGGGATTGATTTGCACTTTTCGCACCAAAGTACGTTCATCTCTAGGAGACAGAACGCGTCTCCTTCCTGAGCAGTATGACGGCTGCGTGGTCCCATGGTGTTTATACTTGCGTACTATTGTTTGTACAGATGAACGTGGTACCTTCAGGTGTTTGGAAATTGCTCCCAAGGATGAACCAGACTTGTGGAGGTCTACAATTTTCTTCTGAGGTCTTGGCTGATTTCTTTTGATTTTCCCATGATGTCAGGCACTGAGTTTGAAGGTAGGCCTTGAAATACATCCACAGGTACACCTCCAATTGACTCAAATTATGTCAATTAGCCTATCAGAAGCTTCTAAAGCCATGACATAATTTTCTGGAATTTTCCAAGCTGTTTAAAGGCACAGTCAACTTAGTGTATGTAAACCTCTGACCCACTGGAATTGTGATACAGTTAATTATAAGTGAAATAATCTGTCTGTAAACAATTGTTGTAAAAATTACTTGCACAAAGTAGATGTCCTAACCGACTTGCCAAAACTATAGTTTGTTAACAATACATTTGTGGGGGGGTTGAAAAACAAGTTCTAATGAGTCCAACCTAAGTGTATGTAAACTTCCCACTTCAACTGTCTGTCTCCATCACCTCCCTTTGGTTCCTTCCCCGTTATTGTTTCTGGTCCAGTGTTCATGTCTGTACCCGTGTTCCTTGTTTTGTTCTATGTTAATTTATTAAATACACTCCCTGAACCTGCTTCCCTACTCCCAGCGTTACAGTTCCATCTAGTCTATCTATATCATCTATGATATACATCTCGTCTATGAGACCAGGCTGAATATCTAGTCTATCTATATCATCTATGATATACATCTCGTCTATGAGACCAGGCTGAATATCTAGTCTATCTATATCATCTATGATATTCATCTCGTCTATGAGACCAGGCTGAATATCTAGTCTATCTATATCATCTATGATATACATCTCGTCTATGAGACCAGGCTGAATATCTAGTCTATCTATATCATCTATGATCATCAACATCTCGTCTATGAGACCAGGCTGAATATCTAGTCTATCTATATCATCTATGATATACATCTCGTCTATGAGACCAGGCTGAATATCTAGTCTATCTATATCATCTATGATATACATCTCGTCTATGAGACCAGGCTGAATATCTAGTCTATCTATATCATCTATGATATACATCTCGTCTATGAGACCAGGCTGAATATCTAGTCTATCTATATCATCTATGATATACATCTCGTCTATGAGACCAGGCTGAATATCTAGTCTATCTATATCATCTATGATATACATCTCGTCTATGAGACCAGGCTGAATATCTAGTCTATCTATATCATCTATGATATACATCTCGTCTATGAGACCAGGCTGAATATCTAGTCTATCTATATCATCTATGATATACATCTCGTCTATGAGACCAGGCTGAATATCTAGTCTATCTATATCATCTATGATATACATCTCGTCTATGAGACCAGGCTGAATATCTAGTCTATCTATATCATCTATGATATACATCTCGTCTATGAGACCAGGCTGAATATCTAGTCTATCTATATCATCTGTGATATACATCTCGTCTATGAGACCAGGCTGAGTATCTTGAAAAACTTGACTGCTGCAAAACATTTTGGAACTGATTAATGAAGATATTAAATCTTTAACTCTCCATTCCGGTGTTTTTCTCCCTCCCTTTCTGCCTCCCTCCCTCCCCACCTCCCTCTCTCCCCACCTCCCTCTCCCCACCTCCCTCCCTCCCCCACCACCCCCCCCCTCCCTCCCTCCCTCCCCACCTCCCTCTCCCCACCTCCCTCCCTCCCTCCCCCACCACCCCCCCCCTCCCTCCCCACCTCCTCCCTCCCCACCTCCCTTCCTCCCCACCTCCCTCCCTCCCCACCCCCCTCCCTCCCTCCCTCTCTTCTAGCTGTGGGAAACTTTGTTTTGATTCCTCAACACACGTCTCCAGACTCTGCAGTGAAGGAGGTTGATGCTCTGTACGATGTGGCCACTGACGTCAGAGCTCGCTGGAACACCAATGTGACTATACAACACACACACACACACACACACACAAACACACACACACACACACTGACACGTGTATACTGACTCCACACACACACTGACACATGTATACTGACTCCACACACACACGGACATATAACCATCATTTACACTGAGTGTACAAAACATTAAGAACACCTTCATACTATTGAGTTATAGAGTTTAAATGTATTCCATGTTGAGATTCAATCCCAATATGACCCTTTATGTTCATCACAGAAGACTGAAATATAACTAAACTCTTTGACATAGAAACACCAGATTTCCGTCGTAACAAATTATGCATCTTTATTCATGCCCAGTAATGTGAAATCCATAGATGAATGAATTTATTTAAATTGACTCATGTCCTTATATGAACTGTAACTCAGTAAAATCTTTGAAATTGTTACATGTTGGGTTTATTGTTTTGTTCAGGGTTGTACTACATTGATGTTGATTGTTGCATTGTGGGGGTTTAGAGACAAGATAAAAGGCATTTCACTGTCCCGGTGCACATGACATTAAAACATGACACTTGACTTGCACACAAAGGTTTGATCGATTGATGAATTGATTGATTGATTTATGAATTGATTGATTGATGAATTGATTGATTGATTGATGAATTGATTGATTGGTCGATTGATTGAGTGATTGATGAATTGATTGATTGATTGGTGAATTGATTGATTGATTGATTTATGAATTGATTGATTGATTGGTTTATGAATTGATTGATGGATTGATGAATTGATCGATTGATTGATTGATGAAATGATTGATTGATTGATTGATTGGCAGGACATAGTGCTGCTGGGGGACTTCAACGCAGGCTGTCGCTACGTCAGTGGATCAGACTGGCAGCGGATACGTCTCCACAGACCACAGATACACACTGGCTGATACCGGACCACGCTGACACCACGGTCTCTAACACCGACTGTCCCTACGACAGGTCAGAGACACCTATACACCTATACACACACTGGCTGATACCGGACCACGCTGACACCACGGTCTCTAACACCGACTGTCCCTACGACAGGGCAGAGACACCTATACACCGATACACACACTGGCTGATACCTGACCACGCTGACACCACGGTCTCTAACACCGACTGTCCCTACGACAGGTCAGAGACACCTATACACCGATACACACACTGGCTGATACCTGACCACGCTGACACCACGGTCTCTAACACCGACTGTCCCTACGACAGGTCAGAGACACCTATACACCTATACACACACTGGCTGATACCTGACCACGCTGACACCACGGTCTCTAACACCGACTGTCCCTACGACAGGTCAGAGACACCTATACACCTATACACACACTGGCTGATACCTGACCACGCTGACACCACGGTCTCTAACACCGACTGTCCCTACGACAGGTCAGAGACACCTATACACACACTGGCTGATACCTGACCACGCTGACACCACGGTCTCTAACACCGACTGTCCCTACGACAGGTCAGAGACACCTATACACCTATACACACACTGGCTGATACCTGACCACGCTGACACCACGGTCTCTAACACCGACTGTCCCTACGACAGGTCAGAGACACCTATACACCTATACACACACTGGCTGATACCTGACCACGCTGACACCACGGTCTCTAACACCGACTGTCCCTACGACAGGTCAGAGACACCTATACACCTATACACACACTGGCTGATACCTGACCACGCTGACACCACGGTCTCTAACACCGACTGTCCCTACGACAGGTCAGAGACACCTATACACACACTGGCTGATACCTGACCACGCTGACACCACGGTCTCTAACACCGACTGTCCCTACGACAGGTCAGAGACACCTATACACCTATACACACACTGGCTGATACCGGACCACGCTGACACCACGGTCTCTAACACCGACTGTCCCTACGACAGGTCAGAGACACCTATACACCTATACACACACTGGCTGATACCGGACCACGCTGACACCACGGTCTCTAACACCGACTGTCCCTACGACAGGGCAGAGACACCTATACACCGATACACACACTGGCTGATACCTGACCACGCTGACACCACGGTCTCTAACACCGACTGTCCCTACGACAGGTCAGAGACACCTATACACCTATACACACACTGGCTGATACCTGACCACGCTGACACCACGGTCTCTAACACCGACTGTCCCTACGACAGGTCAGAGACACCTATACACCTATACACACACTGGCTGATACCTGACCACGCTGACACCACGGTCTCTAACACCGACTGTCCCTACGACAGGTCAGAGACACCTATACACACACTGGCTGATACCTGACCACGCTGACACCACGGTCTCTAACACCGACTGTCCCTACGACAGGTCAGAGACACCTATACACACACTGGCTGATACCTGACCACGCTGACACCACGGTCTCTAACACCGACTGTCCCTACGACAGGTCAGAGACACCTATACACACACTGGCTGATACCTGACCACGCTGACACCACAGTCTCTAACACCGACTGTCCCTACGACAGGTCAGAGACACCTATACACCTATACACACACTGGCTGATACCTGACCACGCTGACACCACGGTCTCTAACACCGACTGTCCCTACGACAGGTCAGAGACACCTATACACACACTGGCTGATACCTGACCACGCTGACACCACGGTCTCTAACACCGACTGTCCCTACGACAGGTCAGAGACACCTATACACCTATACACACACTGGCTGATACCTGACCACGCTGACACCACGGTCTCTAACACCGACTGTCCCTACGACAGGTCAGAGACACCTATACACCTATACACACACACACACTGGCTGATACCTGACTACGCTGACACCACGGTATCTAACACCGACTGTCCCTACGACAGGTCAGAGACACCTATACACCTATACACACACTGGCTGATACCTGACCACGCTGACACCACGGTCTCTAACACCGACTGTCACTACGACAGGTCAGAGACACCTATACACCTATACACACACTGGCTGATACCTGACCATGCTGACACCACGGTCTCTAACACCGACTGTCCCTACGACAGGTCAGAGACACCTATACACCTATACACACACTGGCTGATACCTGACCACGCTGACACCACGGTCTCTAACACCGACTGTCCCTACGACAGGTCAGAGACACCTATACACCTATACACACACTGGCTGATACCTGACCACGCTGACACCACGGTCTCTAACACTGACTGTCCCTACGACAGGTCAGAGACACCTATACACACACTGGCTGATACCTGACCACGCTGACACCACGGTCTCTAACACCGACTGTCCGTACAACAGGTCAGACACCTATACACCTATACACACACACTGGCTGATACCTGACCACGCTGACACCACGGTCTCTAACACCGTCTGTCCCTACGACAGGTCAGACACCTATACACCTATACACACACTGGCTGATACCTGACCACGCTGACACCACGGTCTCTAACACCGACTGTCCCTACGACAGGTCAGACAACTATACACCTATACACACACTGGCTGATACCTGACCACGCTGACACCACGGTCTCTAACACCGACTGTCCCTACGACAGGTCAGAGACACCTATACACCTATACACACACTGGCTGATACCTGACCACGCTGACACCACGGTCTCTAACACCGACTGTCCCTACGACAGGTCAGAGACACCTATACACCTATGCACACACTGGCTGATACCTGACCAGGCTGACACCACGGTCTCTAACACCGACTGTCCCTACGACAGGTCAGAGACACCTATACACCTATACACACACTGGCTGATACCTGACCACGCTGACACCACGGTCTCTAACACCGACTGTCCCTACGACAGGTCAGAGACACCTATACACCTATACACACACACACACTGGCTGATACCTGACTACGCTGACACCACGGTATCTACCACCGACTGTCCCTACGACAGGTCAGAGACACCTATACACCTATACACACACTGGCTGATACCTGACCACGCTGACACCACGGTCTCTAACACCGACTGTCCCTACGACAGGTCAGACACCTATACACCTATACACACACTGGCTGATACCTGACCACGCTGACACCACGGTCTCTAACACCGACTGTCCCTAAGACAGGTCAGAGACACCTATACACCTATACACCCACTGGCTGATACCTGACCACGCTGACACCACGGTCTCTAACACCGACTGTCCCTATGACAGGTCAGAGACACCTATACACCTATACACACACTGGCTGATACCTGACTACGCTGACACCACGGTCTCTAACACCGACTGTCCCTATGACAGGTCAGAGACACCTATACATCTATACACACACTGGCTGATACCTGACCACGCTGACACCACGGTCTCTAACACCGACTGTCCCTACGACAGGTCAGAGACACCTATACACCTATACACACACTGGCTGATACCTGACCACGCTGACACCACGGTCTCTAACACCGACTGTCCCTACGACAGGTCAGAGACACCTATACACCTATACACATTCACACACTGGCTGATACCTGACCACGCTGACACCACGGTCTCTAACACCGACTGTCCCTACGACAGGTCAGAGACACCTATACACCTATACACACACTGGCTGATACCTGACCACGCTGACACCACGGTCTCTAACACCGACTGTCCCTATGACAGGTCAGACACCTATACACACACTGGCTGATACCTGACCACGCTGACACCACGGTCTCTAACACCGACTGTCCCTACGACAGGTCAGAGACACCTATACACCTATACACACACACACACTGGCTGATACCTGACCACGCTGACACCACGGTCTCTAACACCGACTGTCCCTAAGACAGGTCAGAGACACCTATACACCCACACACACACACACACTGGCTGATACCTGACCACGCTGACACCACGGTCTCTAACACCGACTGTCCCTATGACAGGTCAGAGACACCTATACACCCACACACACACACACACTGGCTGATACCTGACCACGCTGACACCACGGTCTCTAACACCGACTGTCCCTACGACAGGTCAGAGACACCTATACACCTATACACCCACTGGCTGATACCTGACCACGCTGACACCACGGTCTCTAACACCGACTGTCCCTACGACAGGTCAGAGACTCCTATACACCTATACACCCACTGGCTGATACCTGACCACGCTGACACCACGGTCTCTAACACCGACTGTCCCTACGACAGGTCAGAGACACCTATACACCTATACACCCACTGGCTGATACCTGACCACGCTGACACCACGGTCTCTAACACCGACTGTCCCTACGACAGGTCAGAGACACCTATACACCTATACACACACACTGGCTGATACCTGACCACGCTGACACCACGGTCTCTAACACCGACTGTCCCTACGACAGGTCAGACACCTATACACCTATACACACACTGGCTGATACCTGACCACGCTGACACCACGGTCTCTAACACCGACTGTCCCTAAGACAGGTCAGAGACACCTATACACCTATACACACACTGGCTGATACCTGACCACGCTGACACCACGGTCTCTAACACCGACTGTCCCTATGACAGGTCAGAGACACCTATACACACACTGGCTGATACCTGACTACGCTGACACCACGGTCTCTAACACCGACTGTCCCTATGACAGGTCAGAGACACCTATACATCTATACACACACTGGCTGATACCTGACCACGCTGACACCACGGTCTCTAACACCGACTGTCCCTACGACAGGTCAGAGACACCTATACACCTATACACACACACACACTGGCTGATACCTGACCACGCTGACACCACGGTCTCTAACACCGACTGTCCCTAAGACAGGTCAGAGACACCTATACACCCACACACACACACACACTGGCTGATACCTGACCACGCTGACACCACGGTCTCTAACACCGACTGTCCCTATGACAGGTCAGAGACACCTATACACCCACACACACACACACACTGGCTGATACCTGACCACGCTGACACCACGGTCTCTAACACCGACTGTCCCTACGACAGGTCAGAGACACCTATACACCTATACACCCACTGGCTGATACCTGACCACGCTGACACCACGGTCTCTAACACCGACTGTCCCTACGACAGGTCAGAGACACCTATACACCTATACACCCACTGGCTGATACCTGACCACGCTGACACCACGGTCTCTAACACCGACTGTCCCTACGACAGGTCAGAGACACCTATACACCTATACACCCACTGGCTGATACCTGACCACGCTGACACCACGGTCTCTAACACCGACTGTCCCTACGACAGGTCAGAGACACCTATACACCTATACACACACACTGGCTGATACCTGACCACGCTGACACCACGGTCTCTAACACCGACTGTCCCTACGACAGGTCAGAGACACCTATACACCCACACACACACACACACTGGCTGATACCTGACCGCGCTGACACCACGGTCTCTAACACCGACTGTCCCTACGACAGGTCAGAGACACCTATACACCTATACACACACTGGCTGATACCTGACCACGCTGACACCACGGTCTCTAACACCGACTGTCCCTACGACAGGTCAGACACCTATACACCCACTGGCTGATACCTGACCACGCTGACACCACGGTCTCTAACACCGACTGTCCCTACGACAGGTCAGAGACACCTATACACCTATACACACACTGGCTGATACCTGACCATGCTGACACCACGGTCTCTAACACCGACTGTCCCTAAGACAGGTCAGACACCTATACACCTATACACACACTGACTGATACCTGACCACGCTGACACCACGGTCTCTAACACCGACTGTCCCTACGACAGGTCAGAGACACCTATACACCTATACACACACTGGCTGATACCTGACCACGCTGACACCACGGTCTCTAACACCGACTGTCCCTATGACAGGTCAGACACCTATACACCTATACACACACTGGCTGATACCTGACCACGCTGACACCACGGTCTCTAACACCGACTGTCCCTAAGACAGGTCAGAAACACCTATACACCTATACACATGCAACCACACACACACACACATTTACACACACACACATTTCCAACACACACACAACCTGCCCCCACGGCAGGTCAGACCTAGCAAACACACTCACTCACACACACACAAACTCACACACACACAAACTCACACACACACAAACTCACACACACACAAACTCACACACACACTCACTCACACACACACTCACTCACTCACAGACTAACTGTTGGTCTGGTTGTGAAGGGTGGTGGCCACCACTGAGATGATGAGAGGAGTGGTCCCTGGGTCGGCTGAGGTGTTCAACTACATGACTCACCTGAAGCTCAGCCACAGCACGGTAACAACTCTTAACCCTTAAAGGTGGACTCAGTCAGATGATGTGGCACGAAGTCAACACAATATCAGGTCAATCTACACAACTGATAGCATTGAAGCGCGAGGCTAAACTTTCAATGTTTATGTTTTATTGTCTCGTACACCGGATAGGTGCAGTGTAATGTGTTGTTGTACAGGGTCAGTCATAGTAGTATGATAGGTGTTGTTTTACAGGGTCATAGTAGTATGATAGGTGTTGTTTTATAGGGTCAGTCATAGTAGTATGATAGGTGTTGTTTTACAGGGTCAGTCATAGTAGTATGATAGGTGTTGTTTTACAGGGTCAGCCATAGTAGTATGATAAGTGTTGTTTTACAGGGTCATAGTAGTATGATAGGTGTTGTTTTACAGGGTCATAGTAGTATGATAGGTGTTGTTTTACAGGGTCAGGCATAGTAGTATGATAGGTGTTGTGTTACAGGGTCAGTCATAGTAGTATGATAGGTGTTGTTTTACAGGGTGAGTCATAGTAGTATGATAGGTGTTGTTCTACAGGGTCAGTCATAGTAGTATGATAGGTGTTGTTTTACAGGGTCAGTCATAGTAGTATGATAGGTGTTGTTTTACAGGGTCAGTCATAGTAGTATGATAGGTGTTGTTTTACAGGGTCAGTCATAGTAGTATGATAGGTGTTGTTTTACAGGGTCAGTCATAGTAGTATGATAGGTGTTGTTTTACAGGGTCAGTCATAGAGCGAATCAGGGTTAAGTGCCTTGCTCGAGGCCACATGGACAGATTTTTCACCTTGTCGGCTCTGGTATTCGAACCTGCAACATTTGGGTTACTGGACCAACGCTCTAACCCAGTGGTCACCAACTACTGGTCGATGAAGCTGTAGGAACGTTGATTTGAGACATCCGATTGGCCAGTGCAGTATGAGAACTCGATTAAGCCACAGATCTCCCGGTTTTCAGACAAATTATTCGGTTCAAAATGGGAATCAAGTGCACCAACCGCCAACAGGGCTTCTGAATCAAGTGCACCAACAGGGCTTCAGAATCAAGTGCACCAACAGGGCTTCAGAATCAAGTGCACCAACAGGGCTTCAGAATCAAGTGCACCAACCGCCAACAGGGCTTCTGAATCAAGTGCACCAACAGGGCTTCTGAATCAAGTGCACCAACAGGGCTTCTGAATCAAGTGCACCAACAGGGCTTCAGAATCAAGTGCACCAACCACCAACAGGGCTTCAGAATCAAGTGCACCAACAGGGCTTCAGAATCAAGTGCATCAACCACCAACAGGGATTCTGAATCAAGTGCACCAACAGGGCTTCAGAATCAAGTGCACCAACCACCAACAGGGCTTCTGAATCAAGTGCACCAACCACCAACAGGGCTTCTGAATCAAGTGCACCAACCACCAACAGGGCTTCTGAATCAAGTGCACCAACAGGGCTTCAGAGTCAAGTGCACCAACCACCAACAGGGCTTCTGAATCAAGTGCACCAACCACCAACAGGGCTTCTGAATCAAGTGCACCAACCACCAACAGGGCTTCTGAATCAAGTGCACCAACCACCAACAGGGATTCTGAATCAAGTGCCCCAACAGGGCTTCTGAATCAAGTGCACCAACCACCAACAAGGCAACACAAATACAACAACAAAAGTCAAGCAAGCCTTTATCATTGGCTTTCCTACAGAAATGTTTGGTGATCGACCAGGAATGCCTTGAAGATCGACCAGGAATGCCTTGAAGATCGACCAGTGGATAGCGATCGACCCAGTTGGTGACCACTGCTCTAACCAATAGGCTACCTGCCCTAAACTTCTCCTCTGCTCAGGTCCCGTAGCTACCACGTTGTAGCAGCGTGAAGAGCACCTGTGCAGGTACATTTTGGGACTGTGTCAAGAGCAAAGTCCCAGCAAGGGCTCATTTCAACGTCATCTCACTGAGTCTACCTTTAACCAAAAAAAAAAGATATTTTGGGTTGTTGAATATTTATTTCTTAGCCGTTCATATGGTACAAGGATTCTCTACACTTGCTAGTTTTGTCACATACAATGAAATTAGGGGAACTGTTAGAATTTTAGCAACCAGGAAATGGAGGAGCGATTTCTGCATATTTCCCCTTAAACTCAAGTCAGGCTTCCCCTCAACAGTAAATAAACTCTTATCTCTAGTCTGTGCATTTCTACACAATTTAAAAACTCTCAGCAAAAACAAGCAAAATTGACTCAGTCAATAAGAGACTGAACATTCACCTCAGTCAATAGGAGACTTAACATTCACCTCAGTCAATAGGAGACATTCACCTCAGTCAATAAGAGACTGAACATTCACCTCAGTCAATAGGAGACTGAACATTCACCTCAGTCAATAAGAGACTAAACATTCACCTCAGCCAATAGGAGACATTCACCTCAGTCAATAGGAGACATTCACCTCAGTCAATAAGAGACTTAACATTCACCTCAGTCAATAAGAGACTTAACATTCACCTCAGTCAATAGGAGACATTCACCTCAGTCAATAGGAGACTGAACATTCACCTCAGTCAATAAGAGACTGGACATTCACCTCAGTCAATAAGAGACTGGACATTCACCTCAGTCAATAATAGACTGAACATTCACCTCAGTCAATAGGAGACATTCACCTCAGTCAATAAGAGACTGAACATTCACCTCAGTAAATAGGAGACTTAACATTCACCTCAGTCAATAAGAGACTGAACATTCACCTCAGTCAATAGGAGACTGAACATTCACCTCAGTCAATAAGAGACTGAACATTCACCTCAGTCAATAGGAGACATTCACCTCAGTCAATAAGAGACTGAACATTCACCTCAGTCAATAAGAGACTGAACATTCACCTCAGCCAATAGGAGACATTCACCTCAGTCAATAAGAGACTGAACATTCACCTCAGTCAATAGGAGACTGAACATTCACCTCAGCCAATAGGAGACTGAACATTCACCTCAGTCAATAGGAGACATTCACCTCAGTCAATAAGAGACTGAACATTCACCTCAGTCAATAGGAGACATTCACCTCAGTCAATAGGAGACTGAACATTCACCTCAGCCAATAGGAGACTGAACATTCACCTCAGTCAATAAGAGACTGAACATTCACCTCAGTCAATAAGAGACTGAACATTCACCTCAGTCAATAGGAGACATTCACCTCAGTCAATAGGAGACTGAACATTCACCTCAGTCAATAAGAGACTGAACATTCACCTCAGTCAATAGGAGACATTCACCTCAGTCAATAAGAGACTGAACATTCACCTCAGTCAATAGGAGACATTCACCTCAGTCAATAGGAAACATTCACCTCAGTCAATAAGAGACTGAACATTCACCTCAGTCAATAGGAGACATTCACCTCAGTCAATAGGAGACTGAACATTCACCTCAGCCAATAGGAGACTGAACATTCACCTCAGTCAATAAGAGACTGAACATTCACCTCAGTCAATAAGAGACTGAACATTCACCTCAGTCAATAAGAGACTGAACATTCACCTCAGTCAATAGGAGACTGAACATTCACCTCAGTCAATAATAGACTGAACATTCACCTCAGTCAATAAGAGACTGAACATTCACCTCAGTCAATAAGAGACTGAACATTCACCTCAGTCAATAAGAGACTGACTGAACATTCACCTCAGTCAATAGGAGACATTCACCTCAGTCAATAGGAGACTGAACATTCACCTCAGTCAATAATAGACTGAACATTCACCTCAGTCAATAGGAGACTGAACATTCACCTCAGTCAATAGGAGACATTCACCTCAGTCAATAGGAGACATCCACCTCAGTCAATAAGAGACTGAACATTCACCTCAGTCAATAGGAGACATTCACCTCAGTCAATAAGAGACTGAACATTCACCTCAGTCAATAGGAGACATTCACCTCAGTCAATAAGAGACTGAACATTCACCTCAGTCAATAGGAGACTTAACATTCACCTCAGTCAATAGGAGACATTCACCTCAGTCAATAGGAGACTGAACATTCACCTCAGTCAATAAGAGACTGAACATTCACCTCAGTCAATAGGAGACTGAACATTCACCTCAGCCAATAGGAGACTGAACATTCACCTCAGTCAATAGGAGACATTCACCTCAGCCAATAGGAGACAGCTACTTGTATTTGCCTTCTAATCAGGATCATTTTAGTAGCCCATTTTAAATGTTTGGTGTTGAGCTAGGTAGAGTAACAGTGTCTTACCGGTACAGCTCTACTCTCTCTCCCCCTCTCAGGCATTGGCTGTCAGCGACCACTACCCCGTTGAGGTGAAGCTGATTGGTCACGCCCCTGCTGCATGAGCCCGCCTCCAGGAAGTGTTCCGACACTCTCAAATGGCACCCTATTCGCTGCGTAGTGCACTACTTTGGACCAGAGCCTTCTATAGGGAATAGGGTGCCAGTTGAGTGTCATCGCCATGACGCGTTTCAATAAAACTCAGTCTAACTGTTATTGTTTGTGTCCAACATCCAAGCTGAAACAAGTGCTTTATAAGAGATGGAAGAGCACGTATGAATTCTACATTCATTTAGGAGTTTGGTTCTGTTACTCCACCGCTCAGACACCAGTGGAATGACGTCCAATCAGATGCACCTATTAAACACCCATGGCTACTGTTTTGATCAATTAAACCCAACCGTTTGAAGGTTATAAGATGGCTTCTCTACATATTTAGTCTGTCTCAATCTAAAACATGTGTCTCGGGGTGGTGAAGAGGTCCAGGCCTCTGCCTCTGGACCACATGTACAATGTACCACTGCCAGCCAGGGTTTCCTGGTTTAACTCGGTCCTGGGGCCCCACCTGGGTGCATATCAATCAGCTGTGAAGGGGGGCGGCAGGTAGCCTAGAGGTTAGAGGGGCGGCAGGTAGCCTAGTGGTTAGAGGGGCGGCAGCTCGGTCCCCAACTCGGTCCCGGGGCCCCACCTGGGTGCATATTAACTTTTGTTGCCCTAACACACTACACAGCAGATTCAAATAATCAAAGCTTGATGAGGAGTTGGTTATTTCAAATCAGCTGTGAAGTGCAAAAAATAAAAAAAACACACACACCCGTTGGGGCAGGACAGAATTTAGTCAACCCTGGCCTGAACTAGTGACATCGTGGAACATGAAACTCAACACACCCCCGTTGGGGCAGGACAGAATTTAGTCAACCCTGGCCTGAACTAGTGACATCGTGGAACATGAAACTCAACACCCCCCCGTTGGGGCAGGACAGAATTTTGTCAACCCTGGCCTGAACTCGTGACATCGTAGAACATGAAACTCAACACACATTCCATGGAAGGTATTTTACAGATGTTTACTTGCAAACCAACAGTACAGGAAAAGATCACAAACCAACAGTACAGGAAAAGATCACAAACATTATGTTCAGAGACAAAGGCAAGATGACTTCCTGTACAATCACCTACATGGTAACAGTGTTCGTTGTTTCAGTCCAAACATTATGTTCAGAGACAAAGGCAAGATGACTTCCTGTACAATCACCTACATGGTAACAGTGTTCGTTGTTTCAGTCCAAACATTATGTTCAGAGACAAAGGCAAGATGACTTCCTGTACAATCACCTACATGGTAACAGTGCTCGTTGTTTCAGTCCAAACATTATGTTCAGAGACAAAGGCAAGATGACTTCCTGTACAATCACCTACATGGTAACAGTGTTCGTTGTTTCAGTCCAAACATTATGTTCAGAGACAAAGGCAAGATGACTTCCTGTACAATCACCTACATGGTAACAGTGTTCGTTGTTTCAGTCCAAACATTATGTTCAGAGACAAAGGCAAGATGACTTCCTGTACAATCACCTACATGGTAACAGTGCTCGTTGTTTCAGTCCAAACATTATGTTCAGAGACAAAGGCAAGATGACTTCCTGTACAATCACCTACATGGTAACAGTGTTCGTTGTTTCAGTCCAAACAGTCAAACATTGTGGCCGGGGGAAATAAGGCCGGGG